>NC_091955.1:70066824-70299324 GCF_031021105.1 Erythrolamprus reginae
TGTGCAGATCAACTTGCACAATTCAAGGTGTATGTGCACATGTGGTGTCTTGCTGCTCGCACAGGTTGAGCTGTACATGCTTGTGTGCAGGCCCACTTCTTGCATGGCCCAGTTCTCCCAACCTCTGGGCCACCAAGCCATAAAGGTTGGAGAGAGCCTGCTGTTGTAGACATAATTAGTTTTCTATCTATATCATTAGTGTTATAGATTCAAAAGACTGTGTGACTATGTATAATCCAAAAGAAGGCTGTGAAAATATTTACTGACACCCTCCCCACCATCTTGGACATAAATTGTTTCAATTCCTACCATCAAAACAACGCTATAGAGCACTGTACACCAAGACAACTAGACACAACAACAGTTTTTTCCTGAATGCGATCACTCTGCTAAACAAATAATTCCCTCAACACTGTCAAATTATTCACTAAGACTGCATTACTATTGTTATTAGTCTTCTCTTCGTTCCTATCACCCATCACCTCCCACTTATGACTGTATGACTGTAACTAGTTGCTTGTATCCTTACCATTTATGCTAATATTGATTGTTTCATGATTGCTTATTTGTACTCTATGACAATCATTAAGTGTTGTACCTTATGATTCTTGATGAATGTATCTTGTCTTTTTATGTACACTGAGAGCATATGCACGAAAGGCAAATTCCTTGTGTGTACAATCACACTTGCCCAATAAATTATTCTATTCTATTATTCTAAATATAGGTTTACTCTCTTTATTTTGTACTTTCACGCATGAACTTATATTTTTCTTATACGTAATTCATTCTGTCATTCTGCTCCTTTAATTATTTATCATAAACAGAGGAAATATAATTTTAATTTGTGTTCCCTCAGTTCTTTTTGTGTATAAAACTTTATTTTGATATAGTTATTATGTGAAACCTGATTTGTATTCTCCTACAAGCAATAAAATGAGCTAAAGCTTGAGTGGTCTCAGTACTGTAAAGATGAAACCTAAAATCCATTTTTGTTCTTCTGAAAGATAAATCAAGTGTCCCTTTGGCCAGTCCGATTATGGTCACTTCTTTCTGTAGTCGTAGTATATTAAACCTTATTTTTAAATAAAGGAATCTATATTACACATATATGCTCAGGGTTTCTTTCTCATTCAAAGATTAACTTAAAATGCAGAGAAGGAATCAGACTTAGATTCCAAATTCTTTGATTGAACAGAACAATTTCTGAAAAAATGAGCACAGAAAATGAAACAGCACCTATACTGCGCTGCTTTGCTTTAAACATTTTTAAGTTGTTCTGTGTAGCATAGAATTAAACTGTTATCCAAATTTCTTATTTTGCTAGCATGTATTCTGTCTTTTAAACAGATGCTTCTGTAATATCACTTAGAGGCTCATTTCCTCTGTATGGCTAACTTCGGTAAATACTTTCAGCATTCAGTGAAATATTCTGGAATAGAACCCTTTTAGGATTGATCCCTGAGAAGTATAATCACAAGGTGGGAACAGAGGAAATGACTTGTCTTGATACCGAGTCCTGGGCATCGCAGTACAGGTGCTGTTTCAATTTCTGCATTCTTTTGAAAAGAAAAAAAATGTTCCGATACATACATCAGGAAAGAATTTGAGATCTAAGTTTGATTTCTTCTCTGCATTTAAGTAAATAGGTTTCTAAGTGCCTTTAATTTGGAACCTTTTTTTGAACATTTGTTTCTTATGCTAAGCATGCTTTTCCGCTAAACATGCTAAAGGAAAGTATGTGGATGGTTTCTAGGAGACAAGAGATTTTGTGGCTGAATAGTGGGTGAGATAACCCATCTGTAGTGGAGAGAGAGAGAAAGAAAAAGGGAGAATGCATCACTTCTAAGCCACCGAAGCCAGTGACTGTCTCCTGGTTCTAAATTGGGAAGTCAGAAAACATGTCCATCAACTTGCATTGGACTAATGTGGTAGATAACAGCCCATAAAATGAGTCCGTCATCCTGCAGTGTTTTGATTCAGGCTAATTTTATTATTTTTATCCCTGATCACCAACTGTCCCTTGTTGATAGAATATATTCACCAACTGTCCCTTATTGATAGAATATATTCCTTCCTTCCTTCCTTCCCTCCTCCCTCTTTTCCTTCCTCCTTTCCTTCCTTTAATGCTGTTTGCCTTTTCCCCCCCTTCCAGGGTAACCAGGAGCCAACAGCTACTCCTGACACAATGGTCCAGCCATTCACCACAATCCCATTCCCACCTCCCCCACAGAATGGGATCCCTACAGAGTATGGCGTTCCCCACACTCAGGACTATGCAGGCCAGACCAGCGAGCACAATCTGACAATCTATGGAAGTGGACAAACACATGGAGAACAGAATACAAATACAGCCACCACGCAGAATGGATCTCTTACGGTAGGTTCAACACCATTGAATGCTGGGAATTTATTTGATTGATTATTTGGTATTTATATCTTTAAAATGGTATAGATACAGTAAGTATTACTCATTCAAAGTTGCAGTTTCAGATTTCCTCTGAAATCCTTGGGCAAAAGCTCGAACAAAAGAAAAGATTTCCCAGTTGCTGCAAAAAGAAATGGAACAGCCAGATTCATTTGAATGAGGTTGTTTATTATTAAAACATGTTCTATCGAACTAACTTAGGATACTATGGGTATCTAACCATATTTTCTTCATTTTGTGTGTGCAGGTGCTCTTGGACAATGCTATATTAGGTGTTCTTTTCTGTGTGGCTCAGGTTATTTTTTACTTCCTAATATTTAACTAACTTGCATCAGGCAGAATATGAGTTACATCAGGCCATTGTCCTTTCCAGATTTGTAAATATCATGAGATGTTGCTCCACAGTCATCTTAGGTGTGTTAATCACATATAAAGATACTGGTGCATATCTATCTTACATTCTTGACTGGCAGCTTTAGCCCAAAAAGGCGTAGAACCAAAGGGTAGAAGTGATCATCTAATCTAAACCATTGCTCAGTTCAAGACCTGCTAATATCTTTGACACTGGCCATTTTAGTCCATTTTAAGACTTGTAGAAGTGTAAACTCATCACATCCTGTGATAGCCGATTCTACTAACTTACAGCTCATATAGACAATAGGTTTCTCCTAACATATACCCTCAATGTCCTTCTGTGTAGTTTAATCCATTACTTCAGGTCTTTTAATAGGACAGGGGGTCAACCAGAAGACCTCCAACTCCATCATACCAGACGTGGGTTCCTATGCTTTGGTGCACCACTCTGGTAATGGCCCGTTGATTGCGCAATTTGTGCATGATTGCTCTGATGCTGTCTTTGCCGGTCCATGTGTGCCGCCATCTTTTTTTCCTAATTTCCAATGACTTTTTTGCTCTCTGAGCATGCGCAGAAGGAAAATTGTCCCTCTGCGCATGCGCAAAAACAAAATCATGTGAGGGGACATGCACGTGTGCACTAGCATGAAACATTGCAATGTGCACCGCAGCGCACTGGTAGAAAGGTGAAAGGAACCCACCCTGTGTCATACTGTGAATAGAAAATAAGTCAAGTTCTCCATCTCTATATAATATAGTTAGGTGACTTTATTTAGTTTTTAATCTGTCCAAAGCACATTTTGTCTGTGGCATTGCTCTGATCTATTAAGTTAGTTATTCTATCAAGAAAGAATGTTCGGTTAGTCAAGTATGATTTATATCCAGTAAATCCATGCTGGATCCTATTGGCTTGTATCATGCTTTCCCAATATTTCACAAGCATGTTGCTTTAAGACTTTGCCCAGTATAAACCCAAAAAATGACAAGTCTAACAGTTTCCCAGATATTCCTTAAGGAGGAGATGACCATTCTTTCAGGAATTCTGAGATTACCAAAAGTGATTCTATGATTTCCTGCACTTGTTCTTTCAGTAGGGAAGGAATCCATCTGGCTGTTGAGAGATAAATTCATTTGAATTAGTTACAGTTTCTCTTATAGTCTCCTTAAATATTGTAAGCTGCAATTTTCTTCTCCCACTGGTATAATCATAATGCAGCTAAGACTCCATTTTCCGCCTGAGAGAAGACAAACTCAAAATAGGAATTAAAAAGGTCCTATCATCCAGTGCCGCTTCACTGGTTTCTCCTGTCACATGGATTGCGGTCTCTTTTGCTGTGCTTTTATCTTTATCATACAAGAATAGCTTTTTGATATTTTTTTAAATCCCTTAACAACCCTCAAGGTATTCTGAGCTAGCTTTTTTTGACAAAGTTCCTGCAGTTTCCAGAGATCACCTGTATTCTTTGGTTATGTTTCCCCTTTCCCTTTTGTGTAAATGTCACATTTTCTCTTTAATATTTTAATTCTGCATTGAGGTTCTCTTATTTTTGCATCTTTCATGGGATGTTTGCACCTTCAGTATTTCCTTTCATAAGATTTTGTATGCTTCCTGAATACTTTTCCCTTCATTTCCAACTGTTGGATCCATTGTGCAAATGTTTGACTTCCTTCTTCTCGGGATCTCACTGATGGACGAGCACGGATTAGAACAATATCTTCATTGTATTCCAGGAAGTGGTAGCTTTATAAGATAGCTGGCAGTTTCTTTGCAAGTTCAGGAGAGCTAGCTGATCTGAATTCTGAGCAAATTTAGAAATTGTAGCCACTCAGATCTAAAACTTTCTCATGCTTTTCCCCCCCATCATAACCCTTTTAGAAGGAGACAACTTGTCTTTTTTCTTATTTTTAGCCCTCTCAATCTCTCAGTAACAAATCTTTGTTTACAGTCCGTGTAAAGATAATTTATAGACAAGGGCTTTCATCCTCATCCTCCCGGCATAGCTTATTTTTAACTACAGTGTTCCCTCGCTTTTCGTGGGGGATGTGTTCCGAGACCGCCCGCGAAAGTCGAATTTCCACGAAGTAGAGATGCGGGAGTAAATACACTATTTTTGGCTATGAACAGTATCACAAGCCTTCCCTTAACACTTTAAACCCCTAAATTGCAATTTTCCATTCCCTTAGCAACCATTCAGATTATTACTCACCATGTTTATTTATTAAAGTTTATTTTTAAAAAAATATTTATTAAAGACAGATGGTGATGACATATGACGTCATCAGGTGGGGAAAAGTGGTATAGGGAAAAAACCCGCAAAGCATTTTTTAATTAACATTTTTGAAAAACCGTGGTATAGACTTTCCGCGGAGTTCGAACCCGCGAAAATCGAGGGAACACTGTATAACGAATCTTTTTCTCTTTAAAATTATAAGAATTTTTTAAATATTTTAGTTTTAAAATGTCTCTTTGTTCCTGCAATTTCTCAGATTCTCAGGTACTTAATCTGTTCCTTATACTGATTTTACATTCTGGTTATTTGTTTTCAGATCAGTTCTTGCTGGCACTCCTCCTCTTTAATTTTCTAATTTTAACCCATATTTGACTTCAATAATTCATGGTCTTATTTCAGAATTGCACGAAGAAGCATTGTGGCTGACCAAATTGCACTCCTCTGCCTTTTGGTTTCTGTAATGTAGCCCTTGTGATCCTAATGGCTGTTTTTAAAGTATGTATTACTTTTGTTTGAAGAAAGTATTAACAATAAACAAAGATGTTTTTTTCATAAAAGTCTGCTAACCTATTTCTTGTCATTCTAATCCAATCCAAATCATGCTGTGGTTTCTCCATATCTCCAATTTTCTCATTCCAAACATACATTAGCATTACAACACTCTTTTTATTTGTTGCATTGCTTCTTGCAATCTGCAACTTTCTCCTCAGTCCAAACATTAGAGAACATACAGGCCTTTTGGTCCATTGTCAGTTATTCATTCATTCATTCATTCATTCATTCATTCATTCATTCATTCATTCATTCATTCATTTATCAGATTTGTATGCCGCCCCTCTCCGTAGACTTGGGGCGGCTAACAACAACAATAATACAATGTAAACAAATCTAATATTTAAGTTAATTTAAAAAAACCCAATTTAAGAAACCAATCATACATACTGACATACCATGCATAAATTTTATAAGCCTAGGGGGAAGGGAAAGTCTCAATTCCCCCATGCCTGACGACAGAGGTGGGTTTTAAGGAGCTTACGAAAGGCGAGGAGGGTGGGGGCAACTCTGATATCTGGGGGCCACCACAGAGAACACTCTTCCCCTGGGTCCCGCCAAACGACATTGTTTAGTTGACGGGACCCGGGGAAGGCCAACTCTGTGAGACCTAACTGGTTGCTGGGATTCGTGCGGCAGAAGGTGGTCCCGGAGATATTCTGGTCATATTCTTATTAAGATTATTCAACATGGAATCTCCAGTTAGCGCTTCAAGTGCTATATAAGTTCTATTTGATCCCCTACACTCACCATCATTAGAGTGTGCAATTTGGAAATTGAGACTCTCAATATCTGTAAACATCATCTTGAAAAATGTGAGAGGGTTCTCGCCCCACATCTGCATCATCCAATTAAAATAGACATCAGTTGTCAAGATCTGCTTGATTAGAACATGTATTCAGGGCTTCCAGTAGAATTTTTGTATTCTTCCAGAAGTTTAACGTAGGGTGCAAATCTAGGTTAACTGCTACAATCTAGACAAACTAAGGCATGTATCAAACTAGCATACAAAGCATAGAGCAAAACTTCTCAATAAACAGTGGGACATCCTACTAGGAACCTAGGAACTTTGGCTATGACACGTGACACCTCCTGAGGGACAATTGTATGGTTGCCATTTGGCCCTTCATTAGGTGTTACAGTTTTGACATGTGTTTGTCTAAATTGTCTTTTGGCAGGAAGGTTCTACAGAATTTGTCATCAACCAAAAAATTAGCAAGACCTGCTTGTTAAAAGATCACATATCCAGGGCTAGATCTGATATGTTCCACTCATAGGTGTGCTTGTTCTGTTGTACAAAAAAGACTTACACAGCAAGTCCCATACACCCTTCCTCTATAACTGAAATAGGGACTTCTAACCTGGCATCGAAATTTGTCTACCTTTATGCCACTTTCTTATCAACAATATGGAAGTGGAATGGAATTGCCTTCTTCTAAGGTTAATTTTGAGCTAACTTCTCATAAGTAAATTAGCTTTTCTCATACTTACAGAAATCAACCTTCCCTCATCCCCATTGTGAATTGTTCTTAGCTTTACCTCTCCCATTTTGACTTTAAAATTTATTATTTATTTTATTTATTTATTTATTGGATTTGTATGCCGCCCCTCTCCGCAGACTCGGGGCGGCTAACAACAGCAATAAAACAATATATAACAAAATCCGATACTAAAAACAGTTAAAAGCCCATTATATAAAAACCAATCATACATACAGACATACCATGCATAAAATTGTAAAGGCCTAGGGGGAAAGTATATCTCAGTTCCCCCATGCCTGGCGGCAGAGGTGGGTTTTAAGAAGCTTACGAAAGGCAAGGAGGGTGGGGGCAATTCTAATCTCTGGGGGGGAGTTGGTTCCAGAGGGCCGGGGCCGCCACAGAGAAGGCTCTTCCTCTGGGTCCCGCCAAGCGACATTGTTTGGTTGACGGGACCCGGAGAAGACCCACTCTGTGGGACCTGACTGGTCGCTGGGATTCGTGCAGCAGAAGGCGGTCCCTGAGGTAATCTGGTCCGGTGCCATGAAGGGCTTTATAGGTCATAACCAACACCTTGAATTGTGACCGGAAACTGATTGGCAACCAATGCAGACTGCGGAGTGTTGGTGTAACATGGGCATATTTGGGAAAGCCCATGATTGCTCTCGCAGCTGCATTCTGCACGATCTGAATTATCCTATCAGAAGCTTATGCTGCCATCAGCATCACTCTCAGAATCATTCAAGCTACTCCTACCCAATCTGGGTGCTGATTCTCTGGAAGATATAGCCAGATATATATAGTTCTGTAAAGATAAACTTGGATTTTAAATTTCTCTTGAGTTGCAGGGGATCCAATTAAGGATATGTTCTTCTTGGTTGACATTGTTTTACAGTCTCAAATTGGGCAACATGCTGACAGATTATCAAACTGAAAGCTTTAGCTATCTGTTAAGCTGTTGTTAGCTCTTAAATTCCTAATAAAGAACATTATAGTAAGAGCACATGGTGGATTTAATCTTTTAATCTTTCAGAGTTTTGCTTTGTCATTTTTTGCAGTGAGGCTGACTAACGATTCTTTTTTTTTTAAAAAAAACGATACTTCCTACAGGAGTATTGTGATTTTGATTTCATAAACCTGAAAGTGAATTTAAAAAATAAGGATCTTTAGCATCATGCAGTTTTAGAAACATAGAAACATAGAAACATAGAAGTCTGACGGCAGAAAAAGACCTCTTGGTCCATCTAGTCTGCCCTTTTACTATTTCCTGTATTTTATCTTAGGATGGATATATGTTTATCCCAGGCATGTTTAAATTCAGTTACTGTGGATTTCCCAACCACGTCTGCTGGAAGTTTGTTCCAAGGATCTACTACTCTTTCAGTAAAATAATATTTTCTCATGTTGCCTTTGATCTTTCCCCCAACTAACTTCAGATTGTGTCCCCTTGTTCTTGTGTTCACTTTCCTGTTAAAAACACTTCCCTCCTGAACCCTATTTAACCCTTTAACATATTTAAATGTTTCGATCATGTCCCCCCTTTTCCTTCTGTCTTCCAGACTATACAGATTGAGTTCATTCAGTCTTTCCTGATACGTTTTATACTTAAGACCTTCCACCATTCTTGTAGCCCGTCTTTGGACCCGTTCATTTTTGTCTGTAAAAAAACCCAACTGACTTCATGAATTAGGAGGACTTTTAAAGAACATGACAAGTAAAATGACGTGACTGGTATTCAGAAATGGCACAGTCGTAAAATGATAAAAAGACAGTGTATCATCTCATTTAGTCCAATGTTTGAGGCTAGTATCACAAGCCAAATATAGAAATAGCAGAACAACATGTCATTGGTAGGGCTAACAAGTCCTATAAGATAATACGCAGAACAGTAATATCAGTTCCACGAACATGGTTTAATTTTTTTTTTTTTGGCATAGGAATATATTAAAGTTGTCGCTCAATAGTAAAAGAGGCAAATCCTGGAAATGAAACCGGATCTTTTTTATGGCAGTGCTAAGCTGCATATATGTATATTTTAAAGTTGGTTGCCTCTTCATCCAGGCTTGTTTTATTTAATAAAACGAAGAGAGGATGAATAATATGAGCCTTGACCTTAGTTACCAGCTGCTGCCAAGCCTCCCTTTCTTCTTCCATATTAGGAGATATCTTCAAGTATACTTCATAAAAGAGCACTGTTTTTCATCAGCTAATAGGACTATAATGTGAAAAGGAGCTTCATATGTCACTTATAAAATAAGTCAGAGGAGTGCCTATTTGTTGCCTAACTTACATACTGGAAATAAATTAGAAACCAACTTGCTACATGCCCATAAAGATATGAATGGGCAGATGGACAGACACACGGAAGGATGGATAGACACATAGACGAGGAGACACACACAAGTACACACACACACACACACATATCACTAATAAATGGGTAAATAGCTCCAAGGAATCACAGAAGGTAAAGTTTGGAAAGGTTATTGGAGAACATCTAATCTAGCATCCTGCCCATGTAGGAAGGCAAAACTATAATATCCCTGACAGATGGCTTTCCCTGCCTATAGCTAAGGTGCACCTACCACTCAAGACAGACTGTTCCATTATTGAACAGCTGTTAGGATTCTTTTTTCCTTATGCTTATTTTAGATCTCATTCCTTGTAATTTAAACTTTTTTTTAACAATTCAGACCAATTCTGCTTCATCTTATACACATCAATTATACACATCAATCTGCCAGTCATATGCTGCAATAATCAGTAACTGAATGTAAACATGCCCGGGACAAACATAGATCCATCCTAAGATAAAATACAAAAAATAGTATAAGGGCAGACTAGATGGATCATGAGGTCTTTTTCTGCCGTCAGTTCTCTATGTTTCTAATCTTCTCTTCTCCAGGCTAAACATTCAACACTTTCAACTGTTTCTCATAGCTTTTCTTACCAGCCTCTTTATTTACTTGGTTGTTGTCCTTTAGTCATGATCTTGTCTATTTATCAAATTTATATCCCACCTTTTGGGATCAGCTCAGAGTTGTACATGTAGTACTCCCTGTGTACTTTTCCTTGTAACAGCAAACATATGAGGTAGATTTGGATGAAAGAAGGTGGCTGACCCAAAATCACCCACTGACCTTTCATGATTAGAAAAGACTAGAAACTGCCCCCACCAGTGATAATAAAATAACTTAACCATTGTGTCCTTCCTAAAATGCTGTACATACATAATATTCTAGGTGCAGACAGGTGGATACACAATAGGGAAAGTTTTGATCTTGATATTATCCTTCTGCTGATATGGTATAGTACTGTGTTTGCAGTTGCTTTATTTTGCAACTGCATTGTACTATTGGCTCAGATTTGGCTTGTGATTCATCTAGATTCTTTTCACTGGTGTTGCCGTCCAATTTGGAAAAACAAATCCCTGAGGTACTTTCCTTGGCACTTTCCTCTAGTCTGATACAGAGCCACTGACATATATTTGTTGGACATGGTTGTTCAGCCTGCTCTATATCCATGTAATGACAACATAGTCCAGACCATATTTTGCCATCTTGTCTATCAAAATTTTACAGAAGACTTGGTTGCATACTTTGCTGAAGGCAGGATTCATGTATTTCGACAGTCAATTAAACTATCATCCTGGAAAAAGAAATCAAATTGGCTTGAATTTTTTTATTTTTGACTAACTCTTGCTCGCTCCTACGAACAAATGCATCCACATCTTAAATACTAGTAGTCCTTGACTTACAATTATTCATTTAATGACTGTTCAAAGTTACCATATGGAATAATGATCAACTATGCTAAGTATATAACAGGCTACACCTAAACTAGGTTTCTTAGGACCAATGATATCAGCAAATACTACCTCTAAGGTTCTTTAGTTTAAATTCATTGGCTCTGTTTGCAGGAGTTACCTTGCTCTTTTTCTCATTACGGGCATTGCAAATAATAAATATTTTGCACAAGATTTTAATTTGATTGGCCATTGACCAACTCAACAGTTTTCTTTAAAACTTTAAAATTTACATGTCCCATATGCCTATGGAGTAGATGGATACAATCTTTTTGTTAACAAAAACTGAGTTCAGGAATTGACTATCAAAACTATTACGTGAATGGAACAATTCATGGACCAAATCCTTTATGTATCTATAACTGTTCTATACCTTTCTCTCTTCACCTTCAAATTACGGCTAGGCAAGAAAATTAGACACAAAGAAATCCAATATGATATTTGTGAATGATAAGTATTATCTTATAACCTCCCAACATTTTTCTTAAGTGCTAAAAAAGACTGGAGAAAGATTTTTGCCAGGACCATTATATGTTAGCATGTTCCTACACTTAGATGACATACCAAGCTAGTTTACAAATGACAGAAGAGAAAGTTGGGTAGGCAAAATCCTTCCAGCTGTATGCTGTTTGAAAATAGCAAGTTTTATGGCTAAATAGCAGCATACTTTTATGGCTAAGTTGAAGAACAAATGTACCAACTCATGTTGCATCCTTACAAGCCTTGTATATTTTTTGGCAGTTGCAGCTTGTACTAGCAAATACTCTTCTAAAAAACCAGATATGAGTTATTTTAGTAGAAATATAAGGAGAGTAATGGGGATAATGGGGATATATGATGAATCTCATAACTTACAACTAAGTGAATTTTGCATAGATTAAGAGCTAAATCTACATTTTTCTCCAAAAGGATAGTTAATATGCAAATTTAAATTTTATTCAATGGAAACAAAGCAGAACTTAATGTAGTTTTCTCAGTTCATCCTTCTAAGCCTTGATATAGGATAGAGGCTTTAAAATGGAATGCCTTCCCAACATTCTTCTTGCTTCAAAAAAATGTTTGTCAGTGCCCTGGAAAACACCTCCAACAAAATAAAACTCCGAGGCTAGATGTTCCTCAGAGTTCCAATGTGAGTTGGCACATCTGGAGAAACCCAGATCTGAAAACTTTCAGGGTTTCTCCATGCAATTGAAAATTCAGAACTCTGCCCCATACCCACAAGCTCATCACATGGTCCAATCAAATGCTTACGCTCAACTGGATACGGTCTCTACACAGGAGCAGGCATTTGCAGGCATTTGTTCTTGAGTAAAGGATTTTGTTTTGACTAAGTTTCTACTGCTTCAAGCAAAAAAAGCCCTTCCCAATTTCCCAGGCTAAAATATGAGACAGTTGAAGCAAACAGAAATAATGGCTTCCAGAATTGGTGATGTTATGCTTAGATTTATATTCTTTTAAGAATGTGCATAAAATTACACTAGTAAACTTTGAATTATTACATCCTGCTTTTCTTTGTAAAGTTGAAATATCATGAACAAAAAATAACTAGTTTTAGCAATAAGCAATGCATTTTCCAGATCTTGGGAATAAGTTTAAATATTCCAAAAAACCATTGCAAGAAAAAATGTTCTTGGTTTAAAATTTAACTTGGGGTTCTGTAACACATCAATGGCCCTTTAAACTTGGGCATCTTAACACGGATTTAGAAAATCGGACGAATTGTCTAGTAGTTTCTTTGATTATCCATTGAAGCCCACATTGAAGCCCTAAGCCATCTATCCCTGAAGAACTAGGACTGCTAAAAGTGTTTGTCTCCTAGTAACAGTCACTGTGTCTGTATAATTTCTATTTTTCCCCCAGTAGTAGTTAATTTAGTATAGAAAAACATGTTTGGCGGAGAGCTGAATATGGTAACACTTATGTGTGCTGAAATGTAAGTTCAATCTTTAATATTACTATCAGCAAAGCATCTTATTTTGGTCGTAGCTGTCACATTTAATTCCAGTAGTTAATAACCATTTAAATATCTATAATTTCTTTTATTATAAGTATACATCATTACTGGAGTGTATATTTGCTGCTAAAATAAGCCTGTTGAGGGAAACATTTGGGAATCCCAAAAGATCCTTTAAAATGTTGGTCACATTCTCCACCAAACTTGTACAACCCCTGTTGATCAGAATCTTAGACTAAACCAGAACTGTTGTTATAACCCTCATTAATGTATACAACAAAGATCTCTTGATCTCTAATGTATATAAATGTTTTTTGCAAAATTGTTCGGGCACTGTAATTATTTTGGAGGTTCGTGTAGCAGAAAACCAAACACTCTAAACCAGTGTTTTTCAACCAGTGTGCCGTGGCACACTAGTGTGCCGCGAGACATGGTCAGGTGTGCCGCGAAGCTCAGAGATAAAGCAAGAAAGAGAGAGAGAAAGCAAGAAAGAGAGAGAGAGAAAGAGAACAAGAGAGAGAGAAAGAAAGCAAGAGAGAGAGAGAGAACAAGAGAAAGAAAGAGAGAAAGAGAGAAAGAAAACAAAAGAGAGAGAAAGAGAGGGAGGGAAGGAGAGAGAGAGAAAGACAGAGGGAGGGAGGGAGAGAAAGAGAGCAAAAAAGAGGAAGGAAGGAAGGGAGAGAAAGGGAGGGAGAAAAAAATAGAGTGAAGGGGAAAAAGAGAGAGATAATTTTTTTGTCCAAACTTTTTTTAGCCGCCCCCCCTTCCCCTCCCGCTCAATGTGCCCCAGGGTTTCATAAATGTAAAAAATGTGCCGCGGCTCAAAAAAGGTTGAAAATCACTGCTCTAAACTACTTATTTTGTATCAGAATCAGCCAACATATATTCATTCACATACAAATAGAACTAAGCTTTATTTCCCCCATGTGCCTGTAATTCAGAAAGATTCTGATGTTCCTCATGTGAATGAGAAAGTTCCAGGTACATCTTAAATGGAATGATACCTGAATAAGGGAAAAGGGCAGTTGTGGGTTTCACTTGGAACTATGAGTTAAATAGAATGACTTGTGAGGGGCTTCTTAATTCTAAGTCCACCACATGAACCATAAGAGAGGGTTGAGGAGCATTGGTCTTGTCATAATTGTTTTCTAAAATCTTTTGGATATTGTTTTAGCAAAATGCTCGAAGTTTCAGTTCTGTCAAAGTGGGTCTGAGCCAGAAGAATTTGGTAAATGTTTTGAGACACAGTGCACATTCCAAGCCAGTGGAAATTTGGCTGTTCTCTTCCTTGACTTGAGATTAGGAAATGTCTATCCGATGTTTACATATAGTCTCTAGCTGGGAGCTGCTGGTTCTTGCCTAAACAGCTTTAGTTCTAACAAATCCACCTCAATCTTTGCGGGCAAACCTGATTTTATTTGATTCCTTTCCAGTTATTTTAATAAGCCAGAGGGGAGAGAATCTCTGCTTTCCAGTCTAATTTGAAATTGTATTTTATCTGAATTGAGCTGTTGCTGTGATGCTAGAAATTCAAGATTAGCTATGGAAATTTTTCTATTCTCAACGGTTATCTATTATATGAATAATTTCCTCTTTAATAAACTTTCTACTCTGGTCTGTCTGTGACTAATTTTTTCCCAGTAAAGCTCATTTACATATATATTTCTGTAATTTAACATAGAAGATCTCAGGGGGACAAAATCTGGCCGTGGTTGCAATATTCTCTTACTAGTTTGTTAGGATTATGAATTGTGCAGATGTCATGAAGACACCTGATCCAGACATATCATCTTTGTTTGAGCCAGCTCTATTCAGTATTCATCAGTTGGCCTGTTAATTTATTTTCCAAGAACAAAGAACATCCAGAAAATAAAATTTTATATGTGTTTTCATTATTTATTTTCAATCCAATATTGGAAATGAATTGTATAAAAAACTTGGAGCTCTTTTTATCTGTTAGCAGGATAAAATTTTCAATACAGAATGGAATGGATATAATTGGAGGATGGGCTGCAATTAAGAATTTTAATAGCTGATCCATTTTAAGCTAATTTCCTCCCTCCTTTCATTTGGCCCAGTCTTTTTTAACCTTACCATATTTTTCAGAGTATAAGATGCACTGGAGTATAAGATGCACTGGAGTATAAGATGCACTGGATATAAGATGCACTGGATATAAGATGCACTGGAGTATAAGACACCGATTAATTTTTGGGGAGCAAAACAAGAAAAAACCCCCCAATTCTGGCCATTTAATTGGAATGGGTGTGGTTGGGGACACAAGAATCACAGAGATTCACAATTCTCCTGCCTGATTCCTCTAATTGGATTTCTTCAGACTTTGATTTGGAGATTTTTATTTATTGATGTTGGTGGTGATGTGTACTGAACTGCTGGGCAGTTTGTGCTGGAAGACGCAAGTTATTTCAATATTTTGATTACTATTTCAGGCTTTGTGTGCCCAGGTCAATCACTTTCCTCCCCATTCCAAAAACAGAGTTTGCGGATATCAAAAAGGAGCGTTGCGTTTTGAGCAATGGGTGTTCCGGCTGGCACTGTAGCCTGAAAACACTTTCCTCCCAATTCCCAAAATGGGGCATGCAGAGATTTTTTTAAAAAAGTATCGCATTTCGGGTGGCGGGCAGCTCTGGTTGCACGCCCCATTTTGGGAATTAAGGAGGAAAGAGTTTTTGGGAGGCAGCGCTGGCCAAAACTGCCTGCCGCCTGAAATGCAATGCTCTTTTTTGGTCTCAGCATTCTCTATTTTTGCCACAAAGTGGAGGCTGGCAGGTAGGTGGGGCTACATTTGGGGTATAAGATGCACCCAGTTTTTGACCATTTTGGGGGGAATAAAATGATGCATCTTATATTCTGAAAATTATGGTAGTTCAAGATATTCCTTTAGTACAACCCCTCTCCCCATATCAGCCAAAGAATACCCCAATGTTTTTGTTTTTCTGGGTTTATTTTCAAGGAGAGATACATTTTCTGGTCACATTATTTCTCTTTGCCAGTGCAATAATATCCCAGGCCTAATAAACACTATTTGTGTTGAATTATGTGAGAAAATTATGATAAATTGTACAGGGAGCAGACTTAATATGCAAAATTTAATTGGTGATATACATACATACATACATACATACATACATACATACATACATACATACATTATGTCGGATCACCCTGGTATATTGTAGGAACGTCACAGCTCCTTTTTGCCTCTAGGCCCAACCCAGGACCATTTCAAGGAAGTTAATTTATTTATAGCCGACAACTATATTCTGTATGTGTCAAATGTGTGTTTTTTTTTTTTAAGCTGGAATTTTAAAAATTAAGGGAGACTAGGATGGTCCCATTTCGGCCTTGTTCTGGCCTCATCAGCTAGCCACACCCTTCCTTACTGGGATTTGATCCGGTGGACTCTGCCTTGTAAGGCAGAGAATTAGCAGTTGAGCTATCAGATCAGATCCCTTCCAGCTGTGTACCAGGGAGGGGCTATATGTGGTTTTTTTTTAATGTCGGATCACCCTGGTATATTGTAGGAACGTCACAGCTCCTTTTTGCCTCTAGGCCCAACCCAGGACCATTTCAAGGCAGTTAATTTATTTATAGCCGACAACTACCGTATATACTCGAGTATAAGCCGACCCGAGTATAAGCCGAGGCACCAATTTTTGCCACAAAAACTGGGAAAACTTATTGACCCGAGTATAAGCCGAGGTTAGAAAATGCAGTGGCTACTGGTAACTTATAAAAATGGAAACCAATAAAATTACATTAATTGAGACATGTTTTAGAATATTTATTTTAAAGAAAACCAGTAAACTAGCTCTGTAAATTTAAAAGAGGGTAAACAAATTAACAATATTAACAATAAATTAAAAAGTAAAAAAAGTAGCTCAATCAGCAACAAAGCTAAAACCTAAGAGTTAGAATCCTTCAAAACTGGATTCCTTCTCATCATTAATTGGATTTACATTATTGTTCTGTTTTTATATATGCTGTCAGCCACCCTGAGTCCTTGGAGAGGGATGGCATACAAATCCAATTAGATAGATAGATAGATAGATAGATAGATAGATAGATAGATAGATAGATAGATAGATAGATAGATAAATCTGTATCCAAAGAAGAGCTTCAGCATTAGCTGCTGTGAGGTTATCAGCATGACCTCCAACTCTGTTATTGTTGTTTGTTGATTTTGTTGTTGATTTTGTTGTTGTTGTTGCTGCTGCTATATTTTGTCCATGTCAGCCACATGGTCTACTAATGAGTCTACAGAGAGGGGCTGCATACAAATCTAATAAATAATAATAAAAATAAATAATAATAATGACAAGAAGCTAAGTTCACCAGTTTCTTCCAAAGCCAGGCTGAGCCTCCAAGATTGTAAAAGTTGAAGCCAAGTGATTGTAATTCTCACCGGCCCAGAGTTTACAATGAAGCAACCACATTTAGCTGGAGAAAAATATGCAGACTCATCTATTATGCCTTAATGATCCCTTAAGCCCTTTGCTCAAACAGGGAACTGGAATAATTGCTAAAGGAGAGAACAGGAGCCAAACTGCACCTGGTGAACCACAAACACGTGCGGTGCGGTTTTGGCAAGGTGGATTTTTTCCGACAGGCTGGTCTCCTGGATGTACGGCTTCGACGGGCTATTTTAAATGATGAAATGACAGAGAACTTGTCTTTCGAAACACCGTGAAGCGGCTGTGGGAAGGGTGAGTTGCCTCCTTTCCCCGGCACCAGCAAAGTTGCCAGCCAACTGCTCCGACGGCGTGTGAGAGGGGAAAAGCCGGTGAGGTCAGGGGGGGGATTCCTGCTTCATGAGTCCCCCCCCACCTCACCAGCTTCGCATCGTCTTTTCCCCTCTCGCACGCCGTCGGAGCAGTTGGCTGGCAACTTTGCTGGACCCGGGGAAGGGAAGGTAGCTGCCCTACCCTTCCCACAGCCGCGTCACTTGGAGCCCCGTTTTACTTCTCTCTTGGAGCTCCTGTCGGCATCTTGCAGCTGCCTTCCCTTCTCCGGGTCCAGCAAAGTTGCCAGCCAACTGCTCCGACGGCGTGCGAGAGAGGAACAGACGATGCGAAGCTGGTGAGGTCGGGGGGGGGGACTCATGAAGCAGGAATCCCCTCCCCCCTGACTTCCCATCGTCTGTTCCTCTCTCGCACGCCGTCGGAGCAGTTGGCTGGCAACTTTGCTGGACCCGGAGAAGGGAAGGCAGCTGCAAGGCGCCGACAGGAGCTCCAAGCAGGAAGTAAAAGGGGGCTCCGAGTGACGCAGCAAAGTTGCCAGCCAACTGCTCCGACGGCGTGCGAGAGAGGAACAGACGATGGGAAGTCAGGGGGGGGGGATTCCTGCTTCATGAGTCCCCCCCCCGACCTCACCAGCTTCGCATCGTCTTTTCCCCTCTCGCACGCCGTCGGAGCAGTTGGCTGGCAACTTTGCTGGACCGGAGAAGGAAAGGCAGCTGCCCTACCCTTCCCACAGCCGCGTCACTCGGAGCCCCCTTTTACTTCCTGCTTGGAGCTCCTGTCGGCGCCTTGCAGCTACCTTCCCTTCTCCGGTCTAGCAAAGTTGCCAGCCAACTGCTCCGATGGCGTGCGAGAGAGGAACAGACGATGGGAAGTCAGGGGGGAGGGGATTCCTGCTTCATGAGTCCCCCCCCCCCGACCTCACCAGCTTCGCATCGTCTGTTCCTCTCTCGCACGCCGTCGGAGCAGTTGGCTGGCAACTTTGCTGGACCCGGAGAAGGGAAGGCAGCTGCAAGGTGCCGACAGGAGCTCCAAGCAGGAAGTAAAAGGGGGCTCCGAGTGACGCGGCTGTGGGAAGGGTAAGGCAGCTGCCTTCCCTTCTCTGGGTCCAGCAAAGTTGCCAGCCAACTGCTCCGACGGCGTGCGAGAGGGGAAAAGACGATGGGAAGTGGGGGGGGATTCCTGCTTCATGAGTCCCCCCCCCCCCGACCTCACCAGCTTCCCATCGTCTTTTCCGCTCTTGCAGTTGGCTGGCATCTTTGCTAGAGCAGGGGAGAGGAGTCAACTGCCACACTCTTGCCACAGCCGCTTCGGTTCACCACACTTTGCCGTTTCCCACACTCGCCCAAGCCAGCAATGTCTGCCGGGCTCCGGCGGTGCGCCCTCTTGTGGTCACCCGGCGCCCTCTTGTGGTGACCCGAGTATAAGCCGAGGTCGGGTTTTTCAGCCCATTTTTGGGGCTGAAAAACTCGGCTTATACTCGAGTATATACGGTATATTCTGTATATGTCAAATGGTTGGGGGTTTTTTTAGCTGGAATTTTAAAATTAAGGGAGACTAGGATGGTCCCATTTCGGCCTTGTTCTGGCATATATATATAGTGATACTCTATAAGGGATCTTTATTCACAATATATTTATTTTGCTTTTTTCAACTTATTCTTTCCTTTCATATTTGTATATTATGGAATAAACAGAATGTAGATATATTTACTGTGTAGGAAGATTACAGGGATCAAAACAGCACATATAAAAGTTAAAACTATATCTTATGTTCCATGTCATGTACATTTAAATGTTAATATTGCCACCTTATTTTATTTCTTTATTTCCCCCCTTCTAATTAAAAAGAAAAAGGGAACAGGAAAGGAGAAAATACATTCTGTCTCCCATTTTTTTGACACCTTTTCTCATATTTTTTATGAAGTAATTTAAATGTCTCAAATATTACAGGGTCCTTGAAAAGGTGAATCAATTTGTAAGAGATAGTAACAATGCCAATTGCTCATGGAATACAATCACCATTATGTTTGTGTTTCTAGTGCACTGATACTTAGCACATTATTACTTGATGCCACTAACCAGGGCTTTTAGGGACATCATTAGATGAAGGAAAACAAAACTTAAGTTTTATTAGGCAAAGAAAAATAAAATAATAAAATAAAATAATTACAGTAGTTCATAATTTTCCACTATGTTCCCCCCCCCTTGTATCATTGTTTGACTAAATGAGCATTCCAGGACTGCAGCTTAAATGGGAAAAAATTACTTCTGACTTTAAAACGTATACCCTAGATCAGTGTTTCCCAACCTTTTTTGAGCCGCGGCACATTATTCATATTTTCAAAATCCCGGGGAACACTGAAAGGGGGGGGGGGCGGGGGGGAGGGCTAAAGAAAAGTTTGGACAAAAAACCCCTCTCTCTTCCTCCCTTTCGCTCTATTTCTCCCTCTTTCTCTTTTCCTTCATTCCCTTCTTTCTCTCTCTCCATCCCTCTTTCTTTCTTCCTCTCTTTTTTGCTCTCTTTCTCTCTCCCTCCTTCCCTTCCTCTATGTCTTTCTCTCCTTTGCTCTCTCTCTCTCTCTGTCTCTCTTGCTATCTCTTTCTTGCTTTTCTCTCTCTCTTGCTCTCTCTCTCTCTTTCACTGTCTTGCTATATGTCTCTTTCTTTCTCTTTGCCTCTCTTGCTATCTCTCTTTCTTTCTCTTTCTCTCTTTCTCTCTCTCTGTTTCTCTTGCTATGTCTCTCTTTCTTTCTCTTTCTCTCTCTCTGTGCCTCTCTTGCTAAGTCTCTCTTTTTCTCTTGCTATGTCTCTCTTTTTCTCTCTCTCTGCCTCTCTTGCTATGTCTCTCTTTCTCTGCCTCTCTTTCTTGCTCTGTCTCTCTCTCTGCCTCTCTTGCTATGTCTCTCTTTCTCTCTCTCTTTCTCTCTGTCTCTTTCTCTGCCTCTCTTTCTTGCTCTGTCTCTTTCTCTGCCTCTCTTGCTATGTCTCTCTTTCTCTCTCTCTCTGCCTCTCTTATACGTCTCTCTTTCTTTCTCTCTCTCTCTCTCAGCTGACTGCAAGCGGGAGCCCTGACGGCGGCAGCTGGACGTGCTGCTGGACACCGTATATGCCAGGCCCGCAGCGCCAGCATGTACGACGTCTAGCAGCACGTCCAACCGCCACCGTCAGGGCTCCCGCTTGCAGTCAGCTGAGAGAGAGAGAGAGAGCGCTTCCTCTCGCCGCCGCCATCTCCCCACGACTGCCTGCGGCCGCCCCCGCCCCCCGCTCCCATTGCCAGTGCCCTCCCGCCGGGCCACAAAGGAAACTTGCCGTCGACGCAGGAGAAGCTCCAGCTGGGCGGGGCGCTGCCGGTACTTCCGTCTTGGGGCTCCCGCTCGCAGCTGTCAACCGGCTCCTGCTCGATGCCGCGGTTTTCGGCGCTCTCCTGCTGGGTCCCAAAGAAGGAAGGCGGGGAAAAGGCGCGAAGAATAGAGCTCTCCTTCTTCCTGTCTTCCTTCTTTGGCGCCCAGCAGGAGAGCGCCGAAAACCGCGGCATCGAGCAGGAGGCGGGGGACAGCTGCGAGCGGGAGCCCCAGGACGGAAGTACCGGCAGCGCCCCGCCCAGCTGCAGCTTGGCGGCACACCTGGCCATGTCTCGCGGCACACCAGTGTGCCGCGGCACACCGGTTGGGAAACGCTGCCCTAGATCAGTGATTTTCAACCTTTTTTGAGCCGCGGCACATTTTTTACATTTACAAAACCATGGGGCACATTGAGTGGGGGGGGCAGCTAAAAAAGTTTGGACAAAAAAATCCCCCCTCTCTCTCTCTTCCTCCCTTTCGCTCTATTTCTCTCTCCCTCCCTCTTTCTCTCCCTTCCTCTTTTTTTTCTCTATCTATCCATCCCTCTTTCTTTCTCTCTTCCTTCTTTCCTCTTTTTTGCTCTCTTTCTCTCTCCCTCCCTACCTCCCTCTATGTCTTTCTCTCTCCCACCTTCCCTCCGTCTCTTTCTCTCTCTCTCTCTTTCTTTCTTCCTTTCTCTCTCCTCTCTTGCTTTCTTTCTCTCTTGTTCTCTTTCTCTCCCTTTCTTTCTTTTTCTCTCGTTCTCTTTCTTTTTCTCTCTCTTGCTTTCTCTCTCTCTCTTGTTTTCTTTCTCTCTCGCTTGCTTGCTTTCTCTCCCTCTTGCTCTTTCTTTCTCTCTCTCTCTTGTTTTCTTTCTTTCTCTGAGCTTCACGGCACACCTGACCATGTCTCACGGCACACTGGTTGAAAAACACTACCCTAGATTACTGCAGAGAAAAATGTTCTGTGTAAAGTTTATAATGTTGCCATTTTAATAGATTCTACAGATCTGTGATTTTTCTTCTTAAACGCATGCTCTGAGAAATGGGTGATATACTTTGATGTTTTCTTCTTTAAACAGAACACTGTTTCCAGTTTGATAGTACAGTGAACCCTCGAGTTTCGCGATCTCGATGTTCGCTAAACGCTATATCGCGAGTTTTCAACCCGGAAGTAAACTCCACCATCTGCGCATGCGTGCCCTATGCGTAGATGGTGGAGTTTCCCCGCCGGGCAGAGGCTTCCCTGGGTCTTCCCCCTCTTTCTCTATGTTGCTTCTTCCTCTCTCACACTCTCTTCCTCCCTCTCTCATCTTTCTTTCCTTCTCTCTCTTTCTCTATCTCTCCCCCTCTTGCTCTCGAGCGGGCGCCTAGCAGCTGATCTGCTCGGCAGCGCAGCAGCAGCGAGGAGCCGAAGATCTTCGGCTCCTCGCTGGTGCTGCGCTGCCGAGCAGATCAGCTGCTAGGCGGACGAAGGAACCTTCCCTGGGTCTTCCCCGCCGCCTCGGATCCTCGCTGATGCCCGCCCGCCGTTTGCCGCTCGCCCCGTTCGGCGGCCGCACGTCCCGTTCGCCCGCCGCTCGCCTCATTCGCCCGCCGCTCCCCTCGTTCGCCCCCCACTCCCCTCGTTCGCCTGCCGCTCCCCTCGTTCGCCCCCCACTCCCCTCGTTCGCCCGCCGCTCCCCTCGTTCGCCCCCCACTCCCCTCGTTCGCCCGTCGTTCCCCTCGTTCGCCCCCCACTCCCCTCGTTCGCCCGCCGCTCCCCTCGTTCGCCCCCCACTCCCCTCGTTCGCCCGCCGCTCCCCTCGTTCGCCCGCCGCTCCCCTCGTTCGCCCCCCACTCCCCTCGTTCGCCCGCCGCTCGCCTCGTTCGCCCCCCACTCCCCTCGTTCGCCCGCCGCTCCCCTCGTTCGCCCCCCACTCCCCTCGTTCGCCCGCCGCTCCCCTCGTTCGCCCCCCACTCCCCTCGTTCGCCCGCCGCTCCCCTCGTTCGCCCGCCGCTCCCCTCGTTCGCCCCCCACTCCCCTCGTTCGCCCGCCGCTCCCCTCGTTCGCCCGCCGCTCCCCTCGTTCGCCCCCCACTCCCCTCGTTCGCCCGCCGCTCGCCTCGTTCGCCCGCCGCTATCGAACTTGCTATCGAGCCTGCTAATGAAATCCAACCCGCAGCAGCCCTTTCCCTCTCCAGGCTGCGGGAGGGGTCCGGAGAACAATGCCTGGCGCCGCGCTCCCGGCTGGGCTTTTTTCCCCCATTTCCCCTCGGGTGGAATTTCAGACCCTCCGCCGGTTGGATTTCATTAGCAGGCTCGATAGCAAGTTCTTCCTCCCTTTAGAAAGCCCCGCAGCCTCCTCCGACCGGCGAGGCCGCCAGCGAGGACCCGCAAAGCCGCCGCCGCCGCAGCGAGGCCAAGCCGCCCGCTCCCACGGCACGGGCTCCCAACACAGCGCCGCTCAGCCCGCCCTCGGCGATGCACCGCGCGCCAAGGGCCGGCCAGGCCGCCGGCCAACAAAGGGGCTCCCTCGCCTCCCTCGGGCAGGTTTACAAAGGCAGCGCGGCAACTTGGAGCACGGCACGCCCCGCAGCCCTCGCCTCGCCCGCCCCCGCCTGGCCGGCGCTCCGGCTACCCTCCCCCCGGTCGCCGTTTGCTGCTCGCCCGTTCACCTGCCCGCCATCAGGACCGCCGCGCACTAACTTGATGACGGCCAAGCCGTCCCAGATCGTGGGGAGGGGAGCTCTTCTCCAGCCAGGGGACGGCGAGGCCCTCCCAATGCCCCACGCTTGGAGCCGGAGTGAGGCCACTTCCGCCTCCGGATGAAGGAATCTCCTCAAACTCAAAGCCTGTATCCTGCCGCCCGGTTTACCCAGGACACGAGCGGCGAAGTGACTTGGAGGAATGGAAAGTCCAAACCGCCCGGTTTCAGTGGGGTTTCCCCGTTGCCCAGGGATTCCTTCGCCCGAACGGAGGTGGCTGTGGCTCACTTCGCCGCTCGTGTCCTGGGTAAACCGGGCGGCAGGATACAGGCTTTGAGTTTGAGGAGATTCCTTCATCCGGAGGCGGAAGTGGCCTCACTCCGGCTCCAAGCGTGGGGCATTGGGAGGGCCTCGCCGTCCCCTGGCTGGAGAAGAGCTCCCCTCCCCACGATCTGGGACGGCTTGGCCGTCATCAAGTTAGTGCGCGGCGGTCCTGATGGCGGGCAGGTGAACGGGCGAGCAGCAAACGGCGACCGGGGGGAGGGAGTTAGGAAAGTCCTACTTCTCCCCCCGCAGCCAAAAACTCGCAAGGTAAGCTTCGGGGCGGGGCGGGCGGGGCCCTTTTGTGCCAGTCGGGGAGGCGGCGGCGGCTGCAGCAGAGGCGGGCGGGGGAGGCCGGCCCGCCGGAGGGGCGATGCGGGCGGCGGAGACAGGCGAAGTCCCGCCCGCCCCCCGCCCGCTTGGCCCCGGGGGGCTGAAGGGAGCCGGGCGGGGGAGGGCGGGGGCTACTCGGTTCTTCCTCAGCCGGGGGTAGCCGGAGCGCCGGCCAGGCGGGGGCGGGCGAGGCGAGGGCTGCGGGGCGTGCTGGGCTCCAAGTTGCCGCGCTGCCTTTGTAAACCTGCCCGAGGGAGGCGAGGGAGCCCCTTTGTTGGCCGGCGGCCTGGCCGGCCCTTGGCGCGCGGTGCCCGCGGGGACTGCTGCGGCGGGGCCTGCCCACTGCCTTCGCCCAGACCAGAGGCGTCGCTCGGCTGGGCTTGCAGATCCGCGGAGGCATCGCCGAGGGCGGGCTGTGCGGCGCTGTGTTGGGAGCCCGTGCCGTGGGAGCGGGCGGCTTGGCCTCGCTGCGGCGGCGGCGGCTTTGCGGGTCCTCGCTGGCGGCCTCGCCGGGCGGAGGAGGCTGCGGGGCTTTCTAAAGGGAGGAAGAACTTGCTATCGAGCCTGCTAATGAAATCCAACCGGCGGAGGGTCTGAAATTCCACCCGAGGGGAAATGGGGGAAAAAAGCCCAGCTGGGAGCGCGGCGCCAGGCATTGTTCTCCGGACCCCTCCCGCAGCCTGGAGAGGGAAAGGGCCGCTGCGGGTTGGATTTCATTAGCAGGCTCGATAGCAAGTTCGATAGCGGCGGGCGAACGGGGCGAGCGGTGGGCGAACGGGACGAGCGGCAAACGGCGGGCGGGCATCAGCGAGGATCCGAGGCGGCGGGGAAGACCCAGGGAACGTTCCTTCAGCCGCCCAACAGCTGATCTGCTCGGTAGCGCGGCAGCAGCGAGGAGCCGAAGATGAGGTTTCCCCGTTGCCCAGGCAAAGGGGAAACCCCATCTTCGGCTCCTCGCTGCTGCCGCGCTACCGAGCAGATCAGCTGTTGGGCGGCTTCCCTTGGTCTTCCCCACCGCCCACACGCAAACTTCACCATCTGCGCATGTGCGGCCATGAAAAAATGGCCGCACATGCGCAGATGGTGTTTTTACTTCCGCACCGCTATATCGCGACAAATCGAGTTTCGCGAGGGGTCTTGGAACGGAACCCTCGCGAAACTCGAGGGTTCACTGTATTATTTTTTATTCGCGGTTTAGTTTTTTGCTGACAAATTTTGATATAGTAGATAACTTTTAAGAAATGAAACATACATGATAGGCATGACGTTTGCCTTGGAAAGAGCTCTTGTTTATTTATTTATTTAATAAATTTATTTATTTATTAAATTTGTATGCCGCCCCTCTCCGTAGACTTGTGCTTAGATTGCAATAGGGGAGGCATGTCTTAACCGATTTCCCAAATTTTATTCCCAGTACTTTACTGAACCAAAAAAGCCTGCGAGGTCTACCATTTCAAGAGAAAAATGTAATTTCATTGCAGTTTTGGATACCATTTGACAGAATACATGAAAGAGAATACTGTATACATAAAAATCCTGAAAGATACATATTTACTCCCCCTGGAGATTCGCATTGCCCCCTCTCTCTTGGCCGTTCAAAAGGCCTTAAAAACATGACTTTGCCATCAGGTCTGGGGCAGTTGAGTGATGATTTGCTCTGGCCACTAGTTATGAATGAACGATTGATGAGTGCTTTTTATTTTTGGATTCTTAAATTTTGTATCTCTGTTTTTAATTTTCTACGCCGCCTTGAGTCCGTCAAGACAAGGGTGGCCTATAAATTGAAATAATAAATACATAATAAACAAAATACTCATATTCAAATTTACAGTGAAGGTAATGCTATACTGTACTTGCTATTTCCAATAAGAAACTCCTTACAGTAAAGCTGTTCTCTCTATCATATGAAGGAGCATTTACTCAAATATCTCTTAAATTTCAGATTCTCCAATTTATTTGTGGCTTTAGTTTTCATTGGTTGCAACCAATAGAGATCTCTTCTTCCTAAACTAGTTTTAAATTTTTCTGAAATATTACCCTCAAAAAGGTGGATGAGATTTTTCCCCCTAATGTCTTTTTCAGTCATGAAGTCAGCTAAGCAGTTAGATAAAACAAGACAACACATAGAAAGTCAAATTTACTGTCTATTTGGTTTTTTTGGGGGGGGGGCGTCATTTCATTCTCGTTTTCATGTTGGAAAATATCTAACATAGTTAAAAACCCTAAAGCATTTTCAATAATTAATAATCCTTGTACATCAGTAAAAACAAGAGAATTACAATAAGGTAGCAGTCATGCACAATTTGCATTGATTTTGAGAAGTAGCTATTGAATGAAGATCTGCCTGGCATCATAAAGATGCCTGGGGAAGAGGTCAAGTAGAGCAGACACATCCCTGGCAATTATTCATACTACCCTAGGGAGACCAGTTATCCTGAACACCACCAGTTTTTACATTTCCCCAGTTCCCTCCCTTTGTCTGCTCCGTTTGCGACCAAGAATGAGGATGATGGGCATAATGTCCGAAGCCATCTGGAAGGCTGTATCAGCTTGCCAATTTTACCATCTGTTGCAAAGAGCTCACATTTTGGACAGCATTTGCATTGGCAAATTCACATTTGCATTAGCCGTGCTTCAGAGTGTGAAAAAAAAAAAAGCATTTTGAGGAGAGAGACTCCTTGGACTACAGAAGTTAAATAACATCCATGGGTTGTTTTGGGGGAACTATTTACTAGTTATTATCTGCCCAGATGATGGATGAGATGTCATGCATTCTGTCCTTCGCGGTGGATAATTTTACCCTGGAGAATAGAGCGCTGTGACAGAGTTATAAAAATAAAACTGCCAAGCAATATGATGTCATTTAATCACAAGCCAGCCTCATTGATTCTCCCTTTAGGATGCAGTGTGCATTTGTTTGGAGATAATTTTGTCAGTGTTATGAGGAGGGAAAGTAGAAAACAGCTGTAAATAGTATCTTTGTGATGTGATCAGATGTACCTTTGTCAGGAAACTTTTACGTGTTTTGTATTCGAGGCTGATTGAAATTGATTCTCGGCTGAATGGAATTAGTTTATCCCAGCTGTTTGGTGTCTTGTTTTGCATTGTGTGGGTACAGATGGTAAGACAGAGTTAGTGTTACATTCATTGCTTGATTGAAGCAAAGCCAAAAGCCACTCTTGCTGCGCTCAGCACACTGCCTTGTGAATGTTGCTTCTCAAGGGTTTTTGTGAGTGCCGAAAAGCTCGTGGACAAGTCCAAGGTCATGTCTAGAAGAGAGAAAGTAGGAGAAAAGAACCTGGTGCTAATCGCAGTGCCTGGAGAAACCTTGTCTTCCCTCTTAGATATTGCTTAGTCCCTTATATAAATATTAATTTAGATTAAGTCAAGGAAAAACATCAGTTTGCTGTTTCAGTGAACAGAATTCATAATTGTTAGAACAAATACAAATACAGTAAGACCTCACCTATCGCTGGTGTTACGTTCCAGACCTGGCCGCGATAGGTGAAATCCGCGATGGGGAATTTATCGACTGATAGTACTTATTTAAGTATTTATATTGTAATTGTTTGGTAAGTTTTCATTGTTTTAAGTGTTTATAAACCCTTCCCACACAGTATTTATTTTAGATACAGTATTTAAATACAGTATTTACAATTTTAGATATATATTTTTTTTAAAAAACCTGCCGATCGAGTTCCTCAGAACTCGATCGGCAGGTTTAAATCTGCCGATCGACTTCCTCAGAAACCCGCGAACCAGCGAAGATCCGCGAATGATTTTTCTCATTAATATTTCTTTAAAACCCGCGATGAAGTGAAGCCGCAGTAGGTGAAGCGCGGTATAGCGAGGGATTACTGTATGTTGCCGGGTCAGGTTATTTAAGCTGGATAGATATTAAAATAGAAATTAACTTCAAAAATAAATTTTTCATTTTATATTTTTTCTTTGCTTGAAATAGTAGATTATATATAACAATGTCCTGCAATTTGGGTGGGGGTGGGGAATCCTAGCAATGTTTTAATGTCGGTAGACTGAAAGATGCTGATAAACCTTCAATTTACAAGCGCAGCAGGGACTTTGAATTCTGTTCTCCTTAGTTTAAGTCCACTAGAAAGTACAGCTCTTTTTAAAAATCATTCAATATTAATTATTTAAAATACATTTAACTAAAAGCAGTTAATCATGTAAATTAATTGGAATGGCTAAACTAGAACATTCTTGAATTAATATTAGAAGTAGGAATAATTTGCTAGTGCTTTTCTTTGTTATAAGTGCATTGAAAACTGATCTAGTTCTAAATGGACATATTTTTCAGATCTTACCAAAACTAGATTTCTTAATACTGGTGATTTCTGGGTCATAGAAATTATTGCAATAATGATTAAATTAAGCTTTTGGTCTCTTAGCTCTTTGTACCTGCCTTTCCAAACTGTCTCTTTAGGTTTTGGAATTTAAGTTCTGCCTTAGCCATGAAAGTCAGCTGGTTACCTTAGGCCAAGGGTGTCAAACTCATGTCATCACAGTGGCATCACATGACATAACGCAACTCCCCCCCCTTTTGCTAAATTGGGTATGGTCATGGCCTCTGCATGACACATCTGGCCTGTGGGCCATGAGTTTGACAGACGTACTTTAGGCCAGTCACTCTTTCTCAGCCAAGCCCACCTGAAAGGATTGTTGTTTGTGGGAGATAAGAGGAGAAAGATGTGTTGAACATGTTCGCCACCTTGAGTTAATTGCAAAATAATAAAGGCAGAACACAAATCAATAAATGAATACAAATCGATAAATGAATAAAAATAAGGAACTAAGACACAGTAAAATAATTTAAGTAATTGTTAAACTCTTCTGTTAACAGAGCTCTCACAATTATTAATATAAGTTACATTGGAACCATCATTTGTAATTAAGTCAGTAGACATGGGGTCTATCGAACTCAAGGCCCCTAGGCCAGATCCGACCTAGAAACAGTGACGAACTAGGCCAGTGAAAATGAAGCTTGGGAGGGCCTTCCTGAATTCCATTTTTGCTGGCATTGGGTTGCAGGAGGCCAGTGAAAATGGACCTCATGAGAACTGTGTGCGGCTCTCCCAAACTCTGTTTTTATTTATTTATTTATTTTATTAGATTTGTATGCCGCCCCTCTCCGCAGACTTGGGGCAGCTCACAGCAGTGATAAAACAGTATACAATGACAAATCTAATATTAAGTCTAAAATAACAATTTTACATTAAAAACCTAAAAAAAACCTTATATAAAAACATACACACAAACATTCCATACATAAAACTACTGTACATAGGCAAGGGGAGATGTCTCAGTTCCCCCATGCCTGACGGCAGAGGTGGGTTTTAAGAGGTTTACGAAAGGCAAGGAGGATGGGGGCAGTCCTGATCTCTGGAGGGAGCTGGTTCCAGAGGGTTGGGGCTGCCACAGAGAAGGCTCTTCCCCTGGGTCCCGCCAGCCGACATTGTTTAGTCGATGGGACCCGGAGAAGGCCAACTCTGTGGGATCTAACCGGCCGCTGGGATTCGTGTGGCCGAGGGTTGCAGTAGGCCAAAGATAGAGCTCCCAAGGGTCATGTGCGGTCCTCTCAAGCTCCATTTTCACTGGCAGAAAGTTACTGGAGGCAGTTGAAGCTGAAAATAGAGTTCATGAAAGCTGTATGCGGCCCTTCCAAGCTCTGTTTTATGCTGGCAGAGGATTGCAGGAGGCTGTTGCAGACAATGGAGCGCTCAAGGACTTTGTATGCTCCACCCCAGCTCCATTTTTACTGATGGAGGGTTGCAGAAGCTGTCGCAGAGATGGAGCCCATTTTCACTGGCACAGCGCTCAGGCAACCATAAGTGCTGCTGAGATGAGTGATGTCAAGCTGGCCACGCCCATCCCCCCCCCCCAGAGGTCAAACACAACCCTGATGCGGCCCTCGATGAAATTAAGCTTGACACCCCTGCAGTAGACTAACAAATTGATGTTGCTGACCTAATAACAATTGCTTCTAATAGTCTCTGTATGCGGGGAGTGGGATTTTCATTTTGGTGAAACAATAGTTGCAGGAGACTGTCACAACTGAAAGTCAGGAGGCAATGCATCTTGTTGCTTTCTTTTTTTCAATTAATACAGTGATAATATAGAGAAGCAAAATTAGAATACCAAAGTGCACTGTGAAATGATAGGTTTGCTCCAATGAAGTTAACTTAATGTTAATTTAAGTCCTTGAAATCTTCTATATTTGTTTTGGTGCTTGATCTTGTTTGCTTGTTGGACTCTGACATTAGTGGCACCCCAATTCTGCTGAAATACAGATCTACAATTAGGTTGATTTCCACCACTCCTTCTGCTTCTTCGGTTGTGTAGGTGGGGGATTCGGGAAGAATCAAATAGATTTTGGGGTGATGACATATCAGTTGTTTTGGGGAATCATATATTGGAAATAATGGGGGGTAAGTTTTTGGTATGATTTCACAGATTGCTTCTCAGTCTATAAAATTACAGTACAGCATTTGTGTATGACAGCATTGGATTAAAGAGATACTTGTGGTTATGACTTCTTTATGACAGAAGTTATTTATGAAACAATGACAGGATCTCATTGCTATCATAAATGTAGGCAGATCAAATTGCCTCAGCTTTAGCCTCATTTTTAATTTATAGATAAAATGGCCTATACGGTGATTTGAGGTATTGCAACACGATAAGGCCACTGAAATCTTTTAAATACACTAAAATGCCATGTAATAACTATTAACAATTGAAAACTTTTAGCACAAAAGATAATGGAAGCATGCCAGTAGGCTTTTAAATTTAAGGAACCGGAACAAGGTTAATTTCACAATAGGCCAATTTATTTAAACTGGTGGGAATTGAATATATTATTCCAAGAAAAAAAGTGTTGACTATAATTTACTAATTTACATGGAATGCATTGAGAGTCCTAGATATTACCTTATGGAAATTTTCTTAGTATTTGTTATCTTCATCTTTCACATCAATAAAAGATTGCTGTTTATTTGAACTGTTTTTATGAAAATTTATTCAGTTTCTTAATATTTGCTTGCTTACTTACTTATTGTATTTATATACCGCTCACTCCAAAACGGACTCTGAGCAGTTAACAGTAGGAATAAGTACAACAGCAATAAAAACAGTTAAAATCTAATAATAAAAATCAACAATACAATAAAACAGTAATAACATTTAAAAAACCATACATACTTGCAATCAATCTAATTACAGGCCTAATGGAAAAGCCAGGTCTTAACGGCTTTCCGGAAGACCAGTAGAGTGGAGATAATGCAGATCTCTGGGGGCAGTTGGTTCCAAAGGATCGGAGCCACCACAGAGAAGGCTCTTCCCTGAGGTCCCAACAACCAACATTGTTTGGCAGATGGGACCTGGAAAAGGCTAACTCTGTGGGGTCTTACTGGCCACAGTGAGGTATGAGGGAGGAGGCGGTCCCGTAAATAGTCTGGCCCTGTAGATATTTTAATGTGCAAAACATGAATTGATTAACGAATGAATCATGGCTGATTTTTGTGGTTATCTTTTTCTTCTTTTTAAAAAATAATTACAGCAGACAGAAGGAGGGGCACAGACAGATGGCCAGCAGTCACAGACACAAAGCAGTGAGAATACTGAGAGCAAGTCTACTCCAAAGCGGCTTCATGTGTCCAACATTCCCTTCCGTTTTCGGGATCCTGACCTCCGGCAGATGTTTGGGGTATGTTAACAGTATTCACAACTAGAAATTTAAGATTGATTGATTGATTGATATATATCTCACTTTATTAATTTTACAAATCTCAAGGTAGTGAACTTTATTTATTTATTTATTTGTTTGTTTGTTTATTTGTTTGTTTATTTATCTATCTGTACGTACGTACATACATACATACATACATACATACATACATACATACATACATACATGCCACCCAACCTCCGAAGGACCCCCACAACAGCTGGGTTAAGCTGAGAGAGAGTGCTGCCTGGCCCAAAGTCACCCAGTTGACTTTCATGGCTAAGGCAGGATTGGAACTCATCCTCTCCTGATTTCTAATCTGGTGCCTTAACCACTAGACCAGGCATGTCAAACACCCGGCAGGCCCTACTCAGCCCGGCTCCGCAAAGGCAAAAACAATCTAGATATGTCATGATATGGCCCGTAATGCAATCACGTTTGATACCCCTGCAGTAAACCAAATTTCTAAAGCTTCAAATTAAGTGTTATTACATGCTGCCCCGTGTCCAATGTTTCTGGATGGTCTTCTCAGGACTGCAGATGTTTTCCCACACTGTCAATGAAATAACACTTCTATTCAGTTGGATTCCACCAATGAATAAAGGTTTCCTTGTACACATTTCATTCATTTCCAAGCTGTGGATCAATGTATGAGTGGGAATTAATGATTTCTTAATGGTACAGGTAATCTTCAACTTACAACTGTTACACTTAGTGACCATTCAAAGTTACAACAGCACTGAAAAAGTGACTTATGACCATTTTTCACCTTTATGACCATTGCAGCATCCCCATGGTCACGTGATTTATATTTGGATGCTTGACAACTGGCTCACATTTATGATGGTTATAGTGTCCTGGGGTCATTAGATCCCCTTTTGGGACCTTCTGACCAAAAAAGTCAATGGGGAAGCCAGATTCACTTAACCATTTTACTAATTTAACAATTACAGTGGTTCACTTAACAAAGGTGTCAAGAAAAGTTGTAAAAATGGAACAAAACTCACAACAAATTTCTCACTTGCAACATAAATTTGGGCTCAATTCTGGTTGTAAGTCCAAGACCACTGTATTTATTTTCTGAAAATTGTGTTGGTCTTTAAGATGTTCTTAAAGCTACTAAAAACAACACCAGTGTATTTTATTTTTCTATCAGACAGGACTGAACTCACACTTCAATCATGTTTCAACTCTGTCTATTTTAAGCTGACTTTTTTGATCATTAGTGAATAGATATAGAATGATTTTTGAAAAACAGCAAGTGCATTAAAGAACTGTGTGAAAAAGATTTGCTTGAGTTATACTTGGATTTTCATATTTTTTAAATAAATATAAATAAAGGTTCTTGGCAAAACAGAGAGGTTAGCAGCTATGATGGGCACAAAATAAATAAAATTATCAAATTATAGTCACTTTTTATTTGTTCTTAGTTTTTAATAATTGTTATGCCTGACTTTGAGCCACCCAGGAACAAAGTAATTAATCAAACACACACACAGAGATTTGTAAAAAGCAACCAAGGGTTGTTCTTTATATTCAGAAAATTGCAAACCACGGAGTTTCAGAGCAATTGTTAGTTTAACAAGCCAATAGGTCACAGTAAATTACTCCAGTCAGTGCAGAAGTCTTTGAGGCTTATGTCAGAAATAAGTCACAATGTTAGAATGTCCAGAAATCCACAGCAAACACCAAACCACAATTCATCAAACTTTCTTCAACGCTGAACGATAAACTCCCACACAAATCACTCGAACCCTCCCCTTTTTCAAGGTTGCAGCAGCGTCATTAAGTCTTATCACCTGTGACCTATAATTTGTTTCTGCGTTTGCGCAACTGCTCTTGTCTTCCAGCATTCTCCGCACCTGAGCATTCAGAACAGGGTTGTTCATTAACTCTCCCCCTTCTGATTCACTTCTGGCTTGAGATCTGACTGACTCCATTCCCCTCTCTGTCTCTCCAATCCCTTCCTGCTTCATTTCTCTCCCTGTCTCTGCTTCTGGTTCACTCTCTGATTCGTCCTCCAGCCAGACTGGTCTTCTGTAAACAGATGGCTTCCACTCCTCTGTGTCACAATCAGCAGCCACATGAGTTGGCCTGAAGCCAACCATAACAATAATTTTATTTCTTTTGTTAATTGCATTACTATTCTACCATTTCCCAGATGAAATTCATATAGTTACTGTGATTGTCCTATTTCCCTCTAGCACATTTTGTTATCTTTGCAATAGTGCTCTGTAGTAGATTGTTCACCTGCTTTCTGAGTGTATAGTTACATGAACCTGCATTTTGCCATTCCTAGTCAAATACCCATTGGTTGTACCACACTGCCTCATTTAAAAATAGATGCAGAAATGATTGGTTCTTGATCCTGGAGTGTTATTTAGTGACTCCATAGTGACTAACCATATTTCTGCATTTAAGAAAATGACACACAGACTTGATGAAACTCAGCACAGTTAGTCAGAGCAAAATCTGTCTTTATTTATTTATTATTTATTACTTGGTTTTGTATGCCGCCCCTCTCCGAAGACTCGGGGCGGCTAATTGAGTTTAATAAACAAAACACAATGACTTAGCAATCAGCTTTTAGTTAATATAATTTTATATTTGGGTGTGTATTATTTATAACCCACTAACGTTGAGGAGACATTGCCTGGAAAATATTGTGTTTGCCTCTGCCAAGAATAATAGAAAAGTAATATATTTACCGTAACTGCTGTGTTTTTGTAATCCCATGACATGCTTCTCTCTATTGCCTCATGGCTAGGACTTTTCAATCTGGCAGCTGGAGCTTCTGGGATATATCTAGAGCTATCAGTTGCAGCCAGATCTATAACAAGGTGCCTAATCCATCCCGTTCTCTCTTGTTTAGAATATCAGGGATAGAGAGAATAGTAGATGTTTGCAATATTGCAGCTTAATTTCAAAGTATCCGACTTGGTTTGTGGCCATTGACTAAACTTTTGTGTAAAATCAAATAACAACAGGGTAATAAACTAAAATGTTAGAGAGATATGGAACACTTTTTCATAACATAATTGTATCCTGAATTTCCTTACAGTGATCATAACTAAATAGTATTTTGCTGCCATTTTTTAAAAAAAATTCTAAGAAGTTATCAGCAAATAGTTTTAGCTGATAATAAAAGAATAGTTCTTGACTTGCAGCCATTCATTTAGTGGCTGTTCAAAGGTAAAGCAGCACAGGAAAAAGCGACCTATACCTATTTTTCATACGATCATTGCAGCAAACCCATGGCCACGTGATCAAAATATGGACACTTGACAACTGGCATGTATTATGATGGTTGCACTGTCTCAAGGACATATCTTAACTTTTTGTGAATTTCAGATAAGCAAAGTCAATGGAGAAGCTACTTTAACAACCATATTACTAACTTAACAACTGCAGTGTTTCACTTAGCAACAAGAAAGCTGTAAAAGGGGGGGGGAAACTCACTTAACAACAGTCTTGCTTAGCAACAGAAATTTGGGGCTCAAATGTAGTCGTAGGGTATTCTCTTCTGTGATATAATTGGAGTGTTTTTCAAGGAGCAGTGACGATAATTCCGAGCACTGTATGCAATGTACAACCACAGAACACGTGTTGATTCAACACCTTCTCTGCAGAGATAAATTCAGACCTAAAAGTCGAGTTTAGTGTAACTTCTTTCAGAAGCACTGAGAGCAAGGCAGTGAACCTGCGGGAAAAGCTCTTGTGTGAGGGACAGAGAGAATATTATATAAGTATTTCGCTTTATTAAATAATTCAGCAGCAGCTGTAATATATACGGTTTAGTTTTTGCCCTTAGTATTAACAAGTTGTTTTGGTGTTCTGCTTCTGATATCACCTGAAGAGCTACTGCCTACCCAGAATGGCTTTATTTTGGGGGCATTCATGCAAGACCATAAGCCATGTTAAGGCTTAAGATAGCTTAAAGGGTGGAACAAAGAAGCGGTCAGCAATCCACACCTTAATCCTGCCACAACAGAATTTTTGTACAGGCTAATTTCAGTTTGACACTATAATATTTGGAAAAAAAGTATTTACTCAAATACATATTAACATTTTGTTTTGAACAAGAAAGCTTTCCTTTGGATGAATCACATGAAAGCAGCTTCCTTGTTGATATGACTTCCATACAAAATAAAATACAAATGAAAAATAGTAATAATAAATATGGTTGTGGTATTACAGAGGATATCAAGTCAGTGAAGCCTTGTCTAAACATACTGATATGTATGCTAAAAATTGGATTTAGGAGCCTTTATCAACACACTGAATAAATGCTTCATTTTATTTAAAAGAATGAGTTATCTTATTTTTAAAATCTAAAAGTATATAGTATACAATAATTTATTATTCTGCATACTATGTTACTCATAAGACATACCATACTAGTCCCACATCCTTTGAATTGTATAGGTTTTGTTTTTTTTATTCCTCTCCAGTTTTTTGTAATCCTTGCCAACTGTATTGTTTGCATTTTAAAAAATTGTTTTAATGCTTTTACATTGTTCATCTTGCAAATATATCTTTAATCTTAGGTTTAATACAGTATTATTAAACAACATCTATCTGTTCTGTTCTTGGGAAGGATAGATGGACATAAATGCTAAACCCAATCCAAACATCTGGCTATAATAACAACAACAACAACAACAATAATAATGCCTTATTTGATATCCTCAGTGAAAAATAATATTGATGGTTTAAAACATATTATCATATAATGATTCCATGGAAAGTACAGTGTTTGGAGTTTGTCAAGTAGACTAGAAATGACACAGTTAAAGAAAAGAGCTTCTGATTGCAGGGATGGCTATCATAACATGTAAATACTTTGTAGTAATATGTATGGGAAGGTGCTAAGGAACTGGGACCGCCTTCTGCTGCACGAATCCCAGCGACCGATTAGGTCCCACAGAGTTGGCCTTCTCCGGGTCCCGTCGACTAAACAATGTCGTCTGGCGGGTCCCAGGGGAAGAGCCTTCACTGTGGTGGCCCCGACCCTCTGGAACCAGCTCCTCCCAGAGATTAGAACTGCCCCCACCCTCCTTGCATTCCGTAAACTCCTTAAAACTCACCTCTGCCATCAGGCATGGGGGAATTGAGGCATACCCCCTCCCTCCCCCGGGCCTATATAATTTATGTATGGTGTGACTGTGTGTATGACTGGTTTAATAATGGGTTTTTAAAATGTTTTTTAAATTTATTAGATTTGTTGTGAATTGTCTTATTGTATGCTGTGAGCCACCCTGAGTCTACAGAGAGGGGCGGCATACAAATCTAATAAATAAATAAATAAAATAAATAAATAAATAAGGAATCCCCTGCTGTATGGCAGCGATTAACTTATTTCTAAGTTTTTATTTACAGTACTAATATCATTCCAGGATAATGATAGGATTGGGGGCGGGGGGGGGAAGGAGAATATTTGCTTACAAATCATTTAAAGCATACAATACATTTAGGAAGTTAAGAAATAAAACCAGCAACATGAAATCAGGCGAAGGAGATTCTAACGGCTAAACCCAAAGCAGTATTTCTTAGTTCACTAAATAGCTTGAGCCACTTGTTGTAAGCCTAATCTATTTAAAAGATTATTGTAATGGTAAAAGTATGCTTGTACTTAAACCTAAATAAAATAATGCAATAATTACGAAATATTAAAGATTTTAAGATGGAAAAACTTTGGGAAATAAAATAACTATGCAGTATATTTACCTCCAGAGAATGCATTCTAAAACCAAACTTTTGTTAAAAAGGCTAACTGTTTTAAAACCCCATTTGATAGAGACGGGCCAAAAAAAGTTCAATAAATGATCTTGTAGAATGGGTGATGTATATAAGAAAAAGTAATGTTTTCGATCATATAATTTTAAATCATTAAGAACTTCAAAGTGGATAGCTGATGTGTGGATTTCGCTGTAGTATATACATGCTTGAGCACATATAATTAAAATTAGAAACATTCCTTTCTCTAAAGCAGGGGTCCCCAACCACCGGGCCGCGGACCAGTACCGGGCCGCGGGGCATGTTGCACCGGTCCGTGGAGTCAGCAGCTGCCGGCCCTCATGCCGCCACCCCCTCCCTCCAGCGCTTCGCCTCCCGCCGGGCAAGAGGCCTCGGGAGGCAGGTTCTGCCGGCCACAGGACGATGGATGGGACAGAGGGGCGGGAAGGACCGAGAGGCTCAAGCCTCTTTTGGCTTCTGCCGCGGGGAGCTTTTGCGTTTTTGGCTGGGGGGAGGCAGGACGGCCAGCCTGACCCCCTCTCTCCAGCGCTTAGCTCCCGCTGGGCAAGAGGGCTTGGGAGGCAGGTTCTGCCGGCCACAGGACGATGGCGGGAAAGAGGGGCGGGGAGGACCAGCACCCCCATGCTTAATCCCGCCCCCAACCACGCCCCTTTCCGCCCCCACTGGGCCATAGAAAAATTGTCTTGCTGAAACTGGTCCCTGGTGGAAAAACCGTTGGGGACCACTGCTCTAAAGGAACTTCTTGGTAATAAATTATTCATATCAATGTAACTTTGTTCTCTGAATACTGTTTATTTAGCCAAAAAAGCAACTACTGAACTATTGAGTGGTGTGGGTTGATTCAGGGTATGTAAAAGCAGAGAAAAGTATCCTGTGGGAAGGGAGTGGTGGAAGAACAGCGCTATGATGTCTGATTGAAGAAAGAATCTATTTCCCAAATTTTGAAGTGGGGAGTAGAACAAAATGGCTGGAAAAGGACAATAGTAGAAATTACACTTGGGTCCTTGAAAAGGTGGCTTCTGGTCCACTTACTTCATTGACAACCAATGCATTCACCTCCTACTTAAAAATTGCTTTTCATAATCATTGTCTACTTCACACACAGAGAGCCCTATATATAGCTTTAGTTATGTAATCAGATTTGACTACCACGAATAAGAGACAAGAATCTGTAGAATTGAAGAAACCTTACAGTTTCCAGAATAACAATAATTAGAAGAGGTTGAAGAAATGTATGAAACCCCAGGACAACAGCCTAAAGAAGACTAAATATGAGAATACCACATGGCTGTGGAAGATGGATAGTATGTTAAACTGGTGTACAGTGTTCCCTCGATTTTCGCGGGTTCGAACTTCGCGAAAAGTCTATACCACGGTTTTTAAAAAATATTAATTAAAAAAATACTTCGCTGTTTTTCCCCCTATACCACGGTTTTCCCGCCCGATGATGTCATATGTCATTGCTAAACTTGTCTGCGTTTAATAAATATTTTTTAATAAACTTTAATAAATAAACATGGTGAGTAATAATCTAAATGGTTGCTAAGGGAATGGGAAATTGTAATTTAGGAGTTTAAAGTGTTAAGGGAAGGCTTGTGATACTGTCCATAGCCAAAAATAGTGTATTTACTTCCGCATCTCTACTTTGCGGAAATTCGACTTCCTTGGGTGGTCTCGGAACACATCCCCCGTGGAAATCGAGGGAACACTGTATATAGGGAATGGCATGGAGGAGGTGCTGGAACAAATTTTATGAATGATTGAGAGAGAGGAGGAATAAGTAAATGACGATGTGTAACTGTTAATTCTCGAACTAATTAAGAAAGGACTGTACAGCTTAAATAGTTTATATATAGAAATAGTTAAAATATTGTATTTATGTAAAGACTAAGTAAACATATAGAAGCATTAATATATTTATTCATGGATAATATAAAGTTTGATTCTATACGATGAAAGCTTATTGTACTTAGGGGGCTACAATATCCCTAATTTTTTGTCTTGTGTTGTTAGTGTTGATTGTTGTATTTTATGTGTGCTTAATAAAAACTTTTAAAAAAGAGAAGATAATATATGAAGTTAGCTCTAGCACGAATCCAAAAAAGTAAAATATCACAGACTGTGATATATATCAAAAACTGTGGGACTTATAAACCTGACAACCAGGAGAAATTCAACAAATAAATAACAAATATTAAGTCTGAATTCATTTTAAAATATTTTCAACTATGCATTAAAAAGCAATTACTTTCTCAGCTATGAAAGATAAAGGAAGCTGAATTAACAAACCAAAATAAATCTTTTTTTATAGCAATTTGGTAAAATCCTTGATGTAGAGATAATCTTCAATGAACGTGGGTCCAAGGTAAGTTTGTTTCTTTATCTACCCTCTACTTATTTCTCTCCTTTACCAGTCTATTCCAGTTGTCAAGATAAAGCAGCTTCCTTCCTAGATATTCTGTATAGACAGAAAGGAACTAGGCACTGGGTTCACCTAGAGCTGCTATTCCATAGGTGTTGTATATAATTGAGAAGTATCTTCAATAATAATTTCATAATTTTCCCTTTGAAATAATCAGATTTCTCCAAACTTCTGAAAATAAAGAGTCACTGAAGCTATGAAAGTCAGGTTTTGGGTTGGTTTTTTTTTGTTAATTTAAAATGTTTGAGAAAGAAATGCTATTAAAAAATTTAGAAATATTTTATATATGGGATAAGAATGATCTTGTGTGAAAGAAAAATTAAATGCCCACCTGATGTTGCAATAATTCTGCAGTGTTGCAAACATGTTGGCCCATCCTCTTACAATGTCTGCAAAAGCTTGCAGCTTTTTAGAAACGTGTAGATATTCAAAATACAAGCTGTTCAGAATGATGTAAGGTGGTGGGGTTTTTTTAGAGTTAACTTTCAGGAGAGCCAAGCCTTATAGTCCTAAGTGTAGCAGTTTTAAGTGTTGCTTGTCCTAACCGGTTCTCATCATGAAACCAATGACCCCTCACTGAAGAATTGATGTGATTCTCTCTCTGCCCAGTAGGTCCAGCACTGGAATAGCAGGGAGTGTTTCAGGTCAGGAGCAAGGCGCATTGGCAGAGCTCTGTGGGGGAAGCTTGCACAGTGCATGTCTCTACTATGCTTGACTTAATCAATGCTAAGTTTTCCACTTTTTTATTAAAAAATGAACATCTGTCCCACACTTTCACTCCATCACATCATAGTGATAAGGCATAGCTAGGATTATATTTGTGTATCCTGTTTTTGAGATTCATAATCTATACAGAGTAGCTCCATATGGATATTTATATACAAGATTAGGTTGTTAGCATATCAGATTTCCCATGTATTATCTGAAAACCAGAAAATAAGTGATATTTACTACTTGTAGGATTATACAGTACATACAATATATAAATTTAGCATTGGAATTAATTTATCTCATAGTTTAGTTCATAAAGATGTAGGGTAAAATTGATGTAGCACATAATTATTTTAATTTGTGAAGAGCTGCAAAGTGCACTGAACCTCATGCTTTCTGTTACTCATGTATTCACTATATGTTTGAATGGTGAAGTGAAAAGTGTGTTATGTTTGACCACTACACTTCAGTATACCTAGGCTCCTGGAAATGGCTGTACAAGGAAGTAAGCCAGAGATGTAAAACATTTTTTTGGATTAGCTGGAATCTGGTGGGAGTTCCATGGTCTGACTATTTGAACTATGCAAGTTTAAGGTCTTACATTTATTGTCTTTCACAGAATGGAAGCAATCTGCTGGTACTTAATCTCTAAATAACATGCTATTTTCTGTACCGGTTAGATCAGGGTTTTTCAATCTTGCTATTTTAAACCATGTGGACTTCAACTCTCAGAATTGCCCAACTATCATACTGGGGGAAAATCAATTTGTCTGCACTCGTATGCACGTAAAATTTTATGCTGTGTACATCTGAGTTTATATGTCTTTATTTTAATACACACTCAGATATACTGGGCTGCTTCATGTTTCATTCTTAGTGAAGGATTAGCAGCAGACTAGTGCATGCTTCTGAGATCATACTCACTAACTGCTCTGATGAGTAAGGAATGATACCAAATTATACAAACCCAGTCTATGGTTTGTTTAGCAACTTCGGGTCAAAAGGAATCAGAAAGCTAAAACAAAACGTGTATTTTCCCAGTACTAAGCAAACCATGGACAGCCTTGTTTGTCAATTCTATATTTATAGTTGCTATTAGGAGAAGTTTGTGTATATGATCTGCGTAGCATGCTGCTTGTTCACTGCAAAGCAATAATAAACCATAAGGCTTATTCAGTCCTTATGTTTGGAATCTTCCACAAATTATAATATTCTAATAAGTATTGAACTGCAAGTAAATAAACACTTCTGGTTTTCAGATAATACAAATAATACAGATAAGATTAAATGATAGCTTTTGCCCCTTTTCTTTCATCTAATAAATATTTAGCTCATAAAGACATTGATCAAGTTCTTTTCTATTTGGTCGTAGAATTTCAAACACTTGCCCCTCAAATTCACACTGATTCAAATGTGACTGCTTTAAACACGGTGAATAGTATAAGCAGGATTCCCAAAGAGTGTTCGTGTTTATGGCATTTTTTAAAATTAAATTGAGACATTTCCCAGTGGAGAAGCATAATTCTTTCTAGCGACCCTTCACTTATCACTCACTTCTTCTGCCAAAAAAAAAAAAAAAAAGTATGCCAAAACTTGAATGCTTGTATCCTACCCTGTGGTTTCTATTCTAACCTAATGATATGGAACCTCTCTCCTCCTCCTCCTCTTTCTTGGGAATCGGAAAGCAGATGCTCCCCGCTGCCTGCCTTGTGCTGTGTTCTCAGTATTACCCTTCCCCTTCCTGGGTTTCTCAAGGGTATATTCTTCAATATGTGAATGTTTAAAAGGTGAAAATGTAAAATCCAAATTGCTCTGGGTATGCCTACACCCATTCCCTCTATGGAATGAGCAGATCTTTATCCTTTCATAACTGTGGCAAAGGCCCTCTGCCAGATATGTCCAGTGTTGGAAAATTTGAGCATTTCAAATTACCCTTTAATCCATCTGAGATGAGATGATGTATTTCCATCCTGTTTTTGAGTGCCAAATATATTTGTGCACATTGGCTGTAGTTGATTTCTTTTCTTAAAAAAAAAAATCATTTGGAATGAATGAAAAAAGTTACGAATACAAGTTTTTGGTTCTGAGATTAGACTGATTAATAAATGTTATTGTTTTTATAAGCATATCAACTTTGAATATTAGTCACAAATATGGATAAGTAGCATCATGTTAGGAAAGTTTTTTTTAAAAGGTATTTGAGCCGTTTACATAACAATCTCAATTATGCTCAGACTTCTGTTTAATTAATTTTAATTAATTTTTCTTGTTTCATTAGCAGTGAAGGAGCTGTTAATATGATGGTTTCTTCTACTTTGGTTTCTGTTCAAATACCAGTTTAAGCTCATACAGTATTTATATCAGTGACATTCAAATTTTAACAAACAAGTCTAGTTTTCATTAGAACAAAGATTGAACCAAGCCTTTTAGTCACAGTTGTGGCAATTAGTATTATTTCTTTTACTTGTGTGCTGCCTTTCCTCCAAAAGTTTAAGGCAGTGTAGATAGTGGCCCTTCTTCTGATTTTATCCTGACAACACCAGCTCTAGAAGATAATGAATAGCCCCAACTTACCACGAAACTTCCATGACTGAATAATGACTAAAATCTGGGTCTCTGCAGTCTTAGTCCCACTCATTAACCACTACTTTATGCCAACTCATCCACCCATATTTAATAGAAAGCTTGTTCTGGTGATACTTCCTTTCCTCTATTGGTTGGAGCAATGTGACAGACAGAAATGTTAGGTTTATGAATGAGGAGTTTTTTTCCTCTTATTGGTGGGATCTTGTAGAATTCTTTAGGGATCACTTGGATAAGCAGACTTAATAGTGAGCCTGAGAAAGATATTTTATTCAACTTTATTCTCTGTTAAGATACTAATACACAGCAGGAATTGAATGACATTGAATGTCTGTATTCCAATGTCCAATGGAAGGGACTCCCACCCTCAGTGAGGCTGAGGTTTCTGTTGCAATTAATAGTGGGAAAACAGTAGTGATTTCACTACTTAGTTGGTGTAGTGAGGAAAAAATCCTAAAGCTGCTTAGAGAACTAATAAGGGCCATATGCTCAACTATAAAATCCAATCATTTTATAAATAAGTGATTTTAAGAAATGAGAGAGGGTATGCTAAGCTTAATTGATCTAGTAACAAAATCCTATTTTATCACTCTAAATTTCATTTAACATTGATTATTCTGTTCTCTTAACAGATGCAATATTATCCTATTTTATATGTCCTCACTTTTTTAAAAAATATTTTGGACAGCAAAAATACTTTGCTCTTAGGTTGAAAAGCATTTTTCTTTATTTTTTTCCCCCCATAGTCTTAAACAACTCCATTTTAAATTCCAGAATATGTAATAAAATTGCTTTGGTCAATCCAATGAAAAAGCTACAAAATATGCACCTGGTTCAACCTATGCAAAGTAATTCTAGGTAAAAATTCCACAACTGTTGTTTTTTTTGCAGATCTTAAAGAATAGCACCTTTATTTTAAACAGCACTAGGATATTTTTTTTGTGGAACTTATTTTAATCACTCACCTCAGATGGATTATTGTATATTGACTTTGAAAGCAAATAACCTGAAAGCCTGGATATTTATGTTTATTTATTTCTTTATTTTTGTTGTTGTTCCATTTGTCCAGGCTTCTGGCTGTTGACTGAGTTTTTTTTTTTCCAAAAAACTGCCTCTTTGTATATGCGTGTATACATATATATATATATATTAACAATTGAAATTATGGAAAGTCTTTCCCAACACCTTGAGATAAAGATGCTGCTTCTGAAGTCAATGTTCTAAACAATGGGGGGGAAGTGTTAACAATGCATGGATTTCAAGGGGCTCCTTTTAATTTCCTTTGAATTTATTTCCTTTACTTTTTTGTTTTCTTTTTTGTTTTGTTATGATTATTTTTTCCCTTAATTTCTGTGTTCTGGCCACACCCAGGAGAATCGTCTCCTTTTGATTTCTCCCTTTATGTTTACATGGTAAATTTTCTTTCTCATTCTTCAGAGATGGAAACATTTTATTAAAAAAAACCTCTGTACAATTATTATTTTACACTGCTCATCCTGTTGCTTGTTATTTATTGCAGAATCTGAGGCCAGACTAAAAAGGTGACAGTTACTCGGTGCCCTTGGGCTGCAAGTTCTTCTTAATATTTTTGAGGATTTAGTACAGTTAGAAGTTAAATGGACTGGGTGTTGTTTTCAAACTGAAAGTTGCATAGTAAAATCAGTTCAGTCTCAAAACTGCCAGCAAATTTAATTATAATAGGTTAGTGGGAACAATTATAAAGGTACATATAATTCTCAAGCTACTTATATTACTTTCATTTTTTTCTTTCTGAACTGTGAGATATTGAAAATTTTAATCCAGTATTAAAATACTGCTTTAGTATGATGGGGCTATGCTTAGGGAGGATAAAATAAAATGTATCTTTAAAGGAAAGTATGCTCTATGGCAGAGGTCCCCAACCGCCGGTCCGCGGACCGGGCCGTTGGAGCTTTTCAGCCGGTCCGCGGCACCAGGGCCCCCTCGGCCTTTCCGCATCACCAGCGGCGCTCCCACCGCCAGCCAGCCAAGCCCCGCGCCCGCCGGAACCGGCTCCTCGCTCTCCCCCCGCCGCCCGCCGCGTTTGCAGGAGGTGGGGAGGGTTGGGCGGCCCGCCAAGGCCAGGAGGGACGCCGCTGCCCCCCCCCTCCTTCCCTCTCTCCGCCCGCCGCTGCGCCTCCTTGACAACGAGAGGAAATGCCGGCAAAGGCTTTCCTCAGCGGAGGCCGGCGAAGGTGATATTGAATGTCGGGGGAGAACGGGTGGTTGCACGCGCTTCCTATCTCCCTGCTAGCCCACTCGGAGTATTCAAAATAAGAAAAACCTTTGCCGGCGAAGGCTTTTCTTATTTTGAATATTCCGAGTGGGCTAGCAGGGGGATAGGGAACGCGTGCAAACGCCCGTTCTCCCCCGACATTCAATATCACCTTCGCCGGCCCCGCCTCTCCTGCAAACCCCCTTGCTGAGAGCCCGGGGCGAAAGTGCTCTCGCAAAGGTGAGGCGGGCAGGGCGTGCGCGCGTCATCGCTGAGAAGAACAGAGAGAGAACGAGAGTGAGTGAGAGCAACAGACAGCAAGATAGAGAGAAAGTGAGAAAGAGAGAGTGAGAAAGGGGGGGGAGAGAAAGAGATAGCAAGAGAGAGAACAAGAGAGAGAAAGAGCGTGAGAAAGAAAACAAGAAAGAGTGAGAGAGAGAGAAAGAAAGCAAAAGAGACAGAAAGAAAACAAGAGAGAGAAAGTGAGAAGAAGAGAGAGAAAGAGGGGGAGAGAGAGAGAAAGAGAGAGGGGGGAGAGAGAGAAAGAGAGGGAGAGGGAGAAAGAGAGAGGGAGAGGGGGGAGAGATAGCAAGAGAGGGAGAGAGGGAAAGGGGGAGAGAGGGGGAGAGAAAGAGAGAGGGAGAGAGAGAGGAGATAAAGGAAGAGGAGAGAGAGAAAGGAAGAGAAAGAAAGAAAGAGGGATAGAAAGAGAGAGAGAGTGAGAGATGCTCAGTGAGCCTTTCTTTGAAGTTGCCTTTCTTTCTTTCTTTCTCTTTCTTGCTTTCTTTCTTGCTCTTTTTCTTTCTCTCTTTTACCTTCCCTTCCTCTATTTCTTCTTTTCTTTCTCCTTCCTACCTTCTTCCCTTACTCTCCCCTTTCATAAGTTTCCTTGCTTCCTTCCTCTGTTCCTGTCCCTTCCCCCTTTCTTTCTTTCTTTCTTTCTTTCTTTCTTTCTTTCTTTCCTTCCTTTCCTCCCTCCATTTCTTGCTTTCCTTTTCCTTCCTCCCTTCCTTCCTCCCTCATTCCCTTCTTTCACTCCTTCCTCTCTTACTCTCCCCTTTCACACCTTTCCTTGCTTCCTTTGCACCCTTCTTTTGTTCCTGTCCCTTCCCTCTTTCCTTCCTTCCTTCCCACCCTCCGTCCATTCATTCACCCATTCCTCTCTTGATCGCCCCTTTTACGGCGCCGCTGACAGCTAGCTCCCCCCCCCCCCCACCGGGCCATGGAAAACTGGTCTAGCTTAAAGCCGGTCCCTGGTGCAAAAAAGGTTGGGGACCTCTGCTCTATGGCATATGCTCTTTTACTGATACTAGACATTCTTTGTAGCTTAGAGATGAATTGTTGGGGTTTTGGCATTTTCTGGACTTGGTTGTTGTCCTGCACATTTTTGGAGAACACCAACAAATCAATACTTGCTTTTATACTTGAGAATTTCTCCAGGGATTAAGTAAAATTCAAAGGAATTCAATAACATTTTGGTCGAAAGTTCTATGTCATGTGTTTAGGATGAAGATGTAAAAATGTTTAGAAGTGTAGTAAAATAATATTAAGTAAAATGTGTACTCATGTAATTTATATATTTTCATAACATCCCTGTGAAACAAATTGCACGGTTTCTTTTTTGCATTGTATGTTTAATTTTTGGTTGCAGTGTTAATACTGCAAACATGTCCATTAAGACAAACTCTTCATGTTATTCACAGATTTGTAACACTTGATACAAAATGTAATGTACTTGTAAAATATAGAGGTGTTGAAGATGTAGCTCACTTTACAATTACCATTCATAATCTATGTAGAACTGGGAAGTGGGAACTTTTAAAGCATTTATTTTATTTTGCAGATAATATGTACTAGCCAAATTCTTGGAGTATTGAGTCTTATCATTTCTAATAGATTTACATTTTCCTAATCATGACATAGCAAAAATTTCTCAAGAGGCATAATTTTCACCGAATTAATGTAATAGAAAAAATTATAATAGTGGAAAGTGGCATTTTTCACTCTGCTCTTCCAAAAATATAAAAATCTGGATTGATGAATGAAATGGGGGAAAAAGTTATAGTATTCTTTACCCTATTCTTTGAACATTGATTCTATAGCAATGAACTTCACAAATATAAATAGTAGCTTATCATAGGAGATCCAAATGAAAATTCAATATATGTAGCACTAATGTTAATGGTGAATATTGGGCCCAAACAAGTTCCTGTTACAATACCTCCAGGATCAATTTAAAAACCATGAACTACTTACTACTTTTTCCTCTATCTGAAAATATTTATCTAACTACTGCATATTTTTATTACATGGAGCATACATGGTTCAATTTATTGAAAATAAATACAGATAAGAACCGGGTGTTCAAGATTTTTTTGCCTCTACTTGAGAACCATTTTCTACTTAAGAACACGAGCCCTGAAAAATTTCCCAGGAAATTTGAGAGCAGCATGAAGGCCCTGCCAGTTTCCTACCATTTCCCCTTTAATCCCAGCCATCTCGGGCTTTTCTGGGCTGCCAGAGGTGGCGCTCTCCCTTTCATCCGCTGGGCTTCTCCCTCTGGCGCAGTGTATGGGAGGCACGTGCTCCTCCTCGCCACTTCAGAGTGCCTCTTTTTTTTTTAAGCCTTAAAGTTTTGGATTTTTTTTATTCCCCTCACCTCACCTTCTTCCTTCAGCAGTGACTGCCCTCCTCCTCTTCTTCCTCCTCCTCCTCCTCTCACCCAAATTCCGAGCTTTTATTTCTTTCCTACTGGGTTTGCACGCATTATTTGCTTTTACATTGATTCCTATGGGAAAAATTGCTTCTACTTACAAACTTTTCTACTTAAGAACCTGGTCACGGAATGAATTAAGTACTTAAGTAGAGGTACCACTGTATAGGTTTAGGTCTTAAATGTTTTACTGAAGTACAATTATATGAATCTGTTCAGAAATCCAATTAAATGTTTTTGTACTTTGGAAAAAAAGCTTTATATAGAATAGGACCTTGATTAGATAAATATTTCTATCTTAATAATGATAATATCAGCAATGATTAAAATTAACTGATTATGTTTCATAACTAGTGTTATTTTACATTGGCAGTTATTAAGGTAAATCTCTATATTTTTATGACTAAGGCAATTTAAAGCATTTTTAAAGTCAAATAGGAGTGGGTTATTTATTGCCTGGATGGAGAAACCATCTGGATCTTTGACTAAATCCTAAGCTTTCAAAAACAAGCTGAACAAAGAAGCAAATCATTCCATCTTTACACTCAGTCATTAGACTGTATCATTTTATGATGTGCTTTCATTAATTTTGTTCTCTTCCATTAGAAAGTTTTGTTCAACTTCATTAAAGCTGTACATTCTAGAATGTACAGCTTCAACAAACTATGAAAAACAGTGCTTCACTTAATGTTTTCTGAGTGAAGAAGCCAAGCATTTATTAAGTACAGTGATACCTCGTCTTACAAACGCCTCGTCATACAAACTTTTCGAGATACAAACCCGGGGTTTAAGATTTGTTTGCCTCTTCTTACAAACTATTTTCACCTTACAAACCCACGGTCGCCACTGGGATGCCCTCCCTCCGGACTTCCATTGCCAGCGAAGCACCCATTTTTGTGCTGCTGGGATTCCCCTGAGGCTCCCCTCCATGGGAAACCCCACCTCCAGACTTCCGTGTTTTTGTGATGCTGCAGGGGAATCCCAGCAGTGTAAAAACGGGTGCTTCGCTGGCAACGAAAGTCCAGAAGAGGGGTTTCCCAGTGAGGGGAGCTTCAGTGAAATCGCAGCATCGCAAAAACACAGAGGTCCGGAGGTGGGGTTTCAAGGACTTCAGTTTTTTTGCAATACTACGATTTCACTGATGCTCCCTTCACTGGGAAGCCCCACCTCCGGACTTCCGTTGCCAGCGAAGTGCTCGTTTTTGCGATGCTGGGATTCCACTGCAGCATCACAAAAACACAGAAGGGGTTTCCCATGGAGGGGAGCCTCAGGGGAATCCCAGCAGCACAAAAACTGGCGCTTCGGCTGGCAAAAGGGGTGAATTTTGGACTTCCACGCATTAATCGCTTTTCTATTGATTCCTATGGGAAACACTGTTTCACCTTACAAACTTTTCACCTTAAGAACCTCGTCCCGGAACCAATTAAGTTTGTAAGACAAGGTATCACTGTATTTATTTTATTAGGTACAAACAGCTATGCTTTCCTCTGTTGAAATAGAAAATAGATTAAGGGTTGGGTTTTTTTCAGTGAGCCAGGGTCTCTATTCCTAGCCATTTGTTATAGTATTATTAATATCTACTTTTAATAGGGATAAGTATCCTAGGGTTTAAGATAACCAGTCTGACTTGCATTTCTTGCATTAAAAAAGCATATTTTAAAGGATACCTTTACACTAAAAAATTAACAAGAAGCCGAAACAAAGATGCCCAGGATATTGTCAAAATTTTACATATAATCTCTCTTTCTCTCTCTCTCCTCTCTTACTCTCTTTCTTACACACACATTTTTGCCCCTCATATACATAATATGTATTTATTCATTGTCAAATATATATATATATATATCTCAATACTATTCATAAAAATAATAAGACAAGTTAGAACTATCACACATATCACACTTCCTTTTGCTAGGTTTTGTGCAGAGTTTCTTCCTGTGCCTATTCTTGTCATATGAAAGGAAGTTATCAAGAATGGTCATTTACGGCAAGATTTCTTTCCAGGTTTTAATACATTACATTTGAACAATCTTGGAGCTAGTTTACCTTTTAGAAGATGTCTCGAGTAACTATGCTTTTTTTGGTCTGGCCTCAATTGCTTTTATGTTTTATTATTTTCAATCTGATTAAAGTTATTTTTTTTTAATTGAAATTCTTTCATGAAACATGCATGAACCAAAAATGTGACTCTAGGAGAGTATTGCTAAGTTGTGCTGATGTCAATTTCATACTGTGATATTTTTTTCTCTATTTATCTAGATATCAGTATTTCAATATATAACGATGTGCATGTTTTCCCCCTTCTCCCGCTGCATGCAGGGATTCGGGTTCGTAACTTTCGAGAATAGTGCTGATGCAGACAGGGCCAGGGAGAAATTACACGGCACCGTGGTAGAGGGCCGTAAAATCGAGGTGCATGTCTTCAGTAATTCAATTTCTTCTTTATATTTCTTCTTTGGTTTCCTTTTTGTGTCTTGCCTCACTGATTTCACATTGGGATTCCTGTCCAGTGCGTGTGTGTGTGTTTGTGTCCTGTGTTTTTCACTCCTGTCCCCTGCACTGAAGTGTATAAAACAACCTCCCAATATATATATATATCTATATATTTTTGTTATTTTTTGTTATTTTTCTTTGTCTTTGTGTTCCTTTCTCTTGAGTTTGTTTCCAACACACTCCAAATTTTTTGCCCTTCTGCTATCTTGATTTTCCTTTGCTTCAGTTCATGAGGCTCCGACTTTCAATTTCCAAGCCAGATCAAAAACTAACAAAATGAGCACAGTCCCATTTGTCACTTGGTATCTAACAAGAAAGAAGGGGTGGGCAGCCAATTTCTGCCCTTAATTCAGAGGCCAGTTCTCCTCCATATGAGTGTGAAACTAAAGTATTGGGAGGGGGTGGATGGAGAAACCAGAAAGAACTTGAACCATTGAAAATATCTATATAAATGTATTTCAAATGAAGAAACATGTATTCCATAATTATGTCCAATGAGTGTAGACTGTGATACAGTCACAAGGTGCTTGTGTTACCTAGATGAGAGGTAACTTCTTAGTGATGAATTTGTGTTCCCTCATATAGAAGGCTAACTGGCCCCTTTCTGTTCTTTCTTTTTAAAGGAAAAAAATTACTAAATATAAGGAAAAAATTAAAGCCGCCGTTTTGAGTAAGATGTCTGCATATTTTGCTTTTTTTGTTTTGTTTTGTTTTGTTGTTTTGTTGTTTTGTTTTATTTCCCTTTTTAATGGTTTAGTGTTTAGGGCCCTTCACTTGACTCACTCTTTCCATGGTAACTATACACAATGCTGGCGATGGTACGAGTTGGCGGTAAGTGAAATCAAAGTGCTAGAGGAGAAGCTTACTTCTTTTCTTTTCTTTTATGCAAAACAAAAAAAAAATTAAGAAAGAAAAAAATCCATCCGCCATTTCACATTAACACTACAAAATGTGATTTGACTTGTTGTCCCTCCTCTCTCTCTCTTTTTTCCTTTTCCTTCTCTCCCACCCTTTTATTTTCAATGCTGTTGAGTAATGCCACCTGGATTTTGGATGTACATACCATTTTGTTTAAGTCTGAGCTGTTTGATTACTGACTTTTCAGTAATTTTCCTTGCACATCTTACTTAAGAGTTACCGAACTCCAGTTTTGGCTGGTTTTATTAATGCACCCATACACTTTTTCATTTTTTGCCTCTCCATCTCCTCCCTCTGCCACTTCTTTTCTGCACTTCTTCTCTTTGGACCTCTGATTGTTCTCCTCTCCTCACTTGCCATTTTCCTTTATTTAATTAAATACAGCTGTTGGTCTTTGCTGATTGGTGGTTTCTGATTGGTTTTGCCCATTTTTTCCTTTAAGTGCTTGTATTGCATTCTGCTGTAGCAGTTGATTTTCAGGCACTTGCTCCATCTTAATGATTGTCTGTGAGGTCTCTCTTCCTTTCCCCATTAATCAATTGTTGTTGTTTTTCTTTTTTATGTGTGTTTTAACAGCATGCTTTCAGTCTCATTGTTGTTGTTTCCCATTCTTCCTTTTTTAAATGTGTAATGTTTATATGGGGAGGGAAGTTATCAGGAGGGCTAAAAATAGAGCGATGAGATTCCAGGCTCACGTCTTCCCTGCCCAAAGCTCACTTTTGTTTTTAAAGTTCGGAGGGCTTTTGAACCATCCTTTTCTTGATCTTGAAGTTTGCCTGAGGCTTTTTCTTCCATTGAAACTAGGATTTTGAAGTTACTGATTTTACCTCTACAGATGGGAGGTGCGGCTACTGCTCCTACCGGTGGGCTGCGCATGCAGCTTCAGGTCCCTGGCGTGCGTGAGCATCCCAGTGATATTTTGTTTTGTGCATGTGTAGGAAGCAAAATCCCGCAAGAGGATGCGCATTAATTTTTTTTGCTTCTGTGCATGCACAAAAGCAAAATATTACCCAAATCTCCCATGCGTGCACATCTTCGGAGATTGGCGGCATACAAATCTAATAAATTATTATTATTATTATTATTATTATTATTATTATTATTATTATTATTATTATTATTATTATTATTATTATAATCTCCTTGAGCCAGAGACCTGAAGCTGCGACCGCAGCTCTAGTTTTACTACCAGTAGGAACCTGCTACTGTACCACTACCTTCACTCTGTGCACGACTCTGTGACTATGTTTGACACATGGTTGCTATTTAGCTTGTCCGCCCCAGCTAGCATCCTCTGTGTTGCAACATTCATTTGCTGCAGCGTTTAGAAAGCTTTAGCAATGCACAACTGAGTAGGGACAGTGAAGGAAACTAAAAGGGGGGGAAAATCAGGAGATATTTCTAATAATGTTCATTTTTCTCCTGAGAAGGCAGCAACTAGGTAAGATTGCGGCTAATGGCCTCTCAAGATACAGTACTCCAAAATTAAGATCTAGGCCACGCAGTGCTGCTCTGGAATGCAAACTCCCTTAGAAGAAAAGCAGCCTAATCCCAGACACCTGGGACTAGTTCTTCTGCCTAAATTGCAGCAGGGTTTTATTTTTTTCTTTTTGTAATATTAGTAGACCCACTGCAGTTCAGTGAAAGGCTACTAATGGATCAGACAAGATTATTTTTGTTTCTGTTTCATGCCAGTCAAACTGGACACACAAAAAAATGGAAGAGTTTTTGCCCCTGAACCAGTGAGCATTAAATAGTGAAGTCAAAGTTGGCAGGGACGCCTGAGAAAATCTGCTCTTTTTAGCCTTTTCTTTAATGCATAATTAAAAAATTTTTTTTAAAGATATGTTTATAATTATAATATATAAAGACAATCTCTAAAAGTAAATTTCATTGTGCTGATTTTTATAAAAACATTTAGGTGTCTATCATTTTCTCTAAAGTGTTGTGCTTCCTTCCCTCTCTTCCCCTTCCCCTTTTAATTTTTAGGTTAATAATGCCACCGCACGAGTAATGACTAATAAGAAGATGGTCACACCATATGCAAACGGTAAGACAAAGAATGGAGGAACCTTTTTAGGCATAAGAATTAAGTTTTCTCTTTGGTATTTTAGAATAATTGGAGAAACTTATTTTTTTATAGGTGTAGATAATTGAAATACCTAACCAATTGTTAAGAGGTAGACAAGAGTTCTTGGAAATACCTTGAGAAAGAAGGCACTTATTTGAGCCCACAATTACGAATGAAGTACTGTGGCTTTAGGAAATACCTTTAAATATTCGGTTTTGTAACTTACTAATGAATTGGTGAGAAGTGATGTCTCTACTATTGATATATAGTGACTATGCCCTAACATATATGCACAAGTGATAGAGGTTTATTTGGTTTATTTAAAGTTGGAAGTAATTAACAGATATAGTCAGAGGATGCATTTATATTCATTTACATCTGTCTTGCTTCCTACCCCAAGATTCATAGGGAAAAGAATAGTCAACTTGTGGATTTTTTTTTTTTTAAAATTGACAGGTAGTCCTTGACTTATACAATAGTACTTGACTATTGTGATGGGATCTCAGTTGTTGAATTGAAGTATCATTAAATGAGATTCCCATATCACTATTTTGTTCAATGATTGTGATCCCAGTTCTCTCCATTTTAATGGTTAAGTGGATGAATCAAAGGAGTGTATTCATGAATCGAAGGAGTGAACTCATTCATTGGGCCGGAGAGACGAAGTTGGGATCCTGAATATCTGAGCGTTGGTGAATTAAGTGGTGAACCATACAGCTTTCTTTCCAAGTTATCGTAACTTTGAGTAATCGTTAAACAATTGGTCACAAGGACTACCTGTCTCTGCATAATTTGATTTTGCCTATATGTAGGCACACCTATTCTACTTTAGGGTAGCAATATCATATAACTCTACTCTTTTAGGGTAGCAACATTATATAAAATACATAAAAAGAAAAAAAGGCAAAATAAATTTTATCCATGGGCTGTGAGACTCTCGAATGTAACATAACATCGTAAGTATGTAATATGATAGACTTGCAGGGCTGGCACAATGTGCAACATGTTCATATTTGTGCAATATATTATAATGTAATGTTACGCACATATATGTACAGAGGATGTGTGTTTGTTAGTATGATTTACTGGGTTAGGGATTTTCTTTCTTCTTCACTGTGAGTTATTGGGATGTATTTGTGTGTGTGTGTGTGTGTGTGTGTGTGTGTGAGTGAGAGAGAGAGAGTGCACTAAGGGAGGCTTAGCCAATCTCATTCTACATATGTTGTGCATTGACAATAAAGGTTTGAATTGAATTGAAATACATGCTTGAATATCATTGTAAAAGGAAAGGAAGTCTGCGGAGAGGGGCGGCATACAAATCCAATTAATAATAATAATAATAATAATAATTATTATTATTATTATTATTATTATTATTATTATTATTATTATTATTATTATTATTATTACATTCTAAATCTACATTATACACACACCATTCATTGTACTCTTCCATATCTTTATTTGAAAATTTCTTGCTTCCATCATGCCCATTCACCAACTCATGTAATGCCTCTGTTTCTTTCATTTCTCACCTTTACCTTTTTGGACATTCTTGTTGACAACTTCCAACCATTCATTCATTCATTCATTCATTCATTCATTCATTCATTCATTCATTCATTCATTCATTATTAGATTTAAAAGGGACCTTGCAGGTCATCAAATCCAACCCTCTGCTCAAGCAGGAAACCCTATACCACCCCAGCCATGTTTTTCTTCAGTTTCCACTTCCTCTCAACAATTTAATTATTCTTTCATATATTTGTTTTATGATGCAGTCCTTATTCGAGAGCAGGCAGGGATGCTTTGTGACTTGACATTCTCTCTGCAAGGTCAAATTACCTCAGAGTTCTCTTTTTTTTCTTTTTTGCACTATCTGCTCACTTTTGTACTCATTCCACATTAATTCATTACTTGTTCATTCTTGACTGACTGCTCCACTACAGTTTTATTGCACATATTTTCTAAGTAACCCTTTCCCACTTTATTCAATTTAATTTGTTTCTGATATACTCAACTCTCATTTCTACAAAAAATGTGCAGATTACTCCCACACCATTTTCACTTACTTTTACAAATTTCATTCCTTTCAGCAGACCATGTGCTTTCTACCATCTGTTTGTCAGCATTTTGTACATCTTAAAATCTCTCCACATCTTTACAAAACATTCGTCCAAGGAGTATTCATTCCTCTACTTGTTATCTTTTTTGTAATTACTCATTAATTTTCCTCATTAAATAGAGCTCCTTTGTTCATTATTCAGAAATTTCAAATCTGTATACTTCTCTGCCTCATACATTTGACCTAACATTTACAGCAAATTGTTTCAGTTCTTGACTGACAACATGGCATTATCTGCATACTGAACACATTCATATCCCCAATCAGCCCTACATCGTAAATGTACGCTATCCATGAAAACATTAAACAACCAAGGAAATGGTTACACACTATTTGATGATGAACTATATGCTAAGCAATTCATTTATTTTCAGGCATGCTAGTCTTTAATTGTATACCTTCTTACTGCATTAATCAGCCAATCTTCTAATTCATGACACAAACTGTTCCATTTATTTAAGTCTATTCACTTCGTCATATGCTTTCTCTAAAACACGTAATATATACAATAATTTTGTTCACATTCATACATTTCTGAATGACCTTTTGAAGAACAAAATTTAGTGCATACACTACCTGCCCTGCATGAAGTCACACTACTAATTTTGTTTCTTGTCAGCTTTTGTTCCTTTTCAGTGAAAATTCTGCTAAACCATTTTCCATTCCAAGATCCATTTAACAAACTAATTTTTGTGTGTGTTAGTTATTCACTCTTCTTATCTTTTCATTTGTATATGGAAACAATGATCACATTGGTTTAATTGTCAGGTGCTCATGTGATCTTCACCAATGCATTAAAACAATTTACACTACCACTACCATAAATAAGCCATAGCCCCACTTTAACATTTGTCTATTTTCACACTTGCACTTTGGCCATTTTTGGCAATAACATTTATAGCATTAATTTCAATGCTATTATCATATTCATATAAGTCTCTCAAATATTCTCTCTACATTTGCCTCTGTTGAAGTTCAAATCACTTCATCACTTTTATTTCTAACTCTGTTCACTTTGCAGAAGACTCTTTGTTGAGTCTCAACTTGATTAGCTATTGTTTTTATAGGTTTTGTTGTCTTAATAGAGAAAGTAATAAAGTGTCTTGATTAGCGTATGCATTTCCATTATCAAGGTCAAATAAGAACCTTTATTGTGTACACAGTGGCACATATTAAAATGAAATTCTGATACCCCTATCAAAAGAAAATATACAGTGTTCCCTCGATTTTCACGGGTTCGAACTTCGCGGATAGCCTATACCACGGTTTTTCAAAAAATATTAATTAAAAAATACTTTCCCCCCCTATACCACGGTTTTTTCCATCCGATGATGTCATATGTCATCACCAAGCCAATAATTTTTGCAAATAAATAACAAAAAAAAATTATTGTTAATAAATAATTACGTTTATAAATATCAGGATCACTATTCAATGGGGAGTACCAGTAATAATGGTGAGTAAATGGTTAAGGGAATGGGAAATGGTAATTTAGGGGTTTAAAGTGTTAAGGGATGGCTTGTGATATTGTCCATAGCCAATCTCTACTTCGCGGAAATTCGACTTTCGCGGGCGGTCTCGGAACGCATCCCCCGCGGAAATCGAGGGAACACTGTATATATAATCTGGGTAAATCCTAAGAATCGCACCCCATTAAATTTATAATATGTTCCTTTGTTTGGTCCTTTCCCATTTGGGTTGATGTATGATATGATGACTTCTAAGGTAGGCATTCCTCTCATTCCCTTCAAATATTCACCAGTATCCTTAGTATTGTAGGGCCTTTCCTTAATTGGTGTTCAGAGATCAGTTCAAAGATGTGAAGTTTTAATTTTATAAATAACACAGTCATTCCCAAGTGGCTTCAATTTTTTTCTTCAAACAAAAATGAGAAAAACACAGTACAGTGTGAGCTTCATTTTCAGACTGCGGGATGAATTTGTCTGAAAGCATTAGTGATTTATATTTTCTCCTCCATTTATGTCCAGAAGCCAAGAGATCTGGAAAATGGGATAAACATAGATGCATCCTAAGATAAAATACAGGAAATGGCATAAGGGCAGACTAGATGGACCACAAGGTCTTTTTCTATTGTCAATCTTCTATGTTTCTATGTAGCCTGTTTTTATGCCTAGAAGTGAGCTAATAATTATTAGAAGGTAGAACATAATTACTATAAGATAGACTATATCTATACCGATATACTTGTTTGTTTGCTGCCTCACTGATGGAAGGTCTAGCTGCTCACATCGGTCTTTATTTTTTTTCAGGTTGGAAATTGAGTCCTGTAGTTGGAGCTGTATATGGACCTGAATTATATGCAGGTAGAAATTAATACTGATTCTTCTATTTCTGCCATTTGACTGCACTGGTGATTGTTTATGTTCTCAACCTACTGTTTATTTATAACCTTTTTTACATTTTTTATTCTTTTTAAAATTAAATTAGCATCCAGTTTTCAAGCAGATGTCTCGCTGGGCAATGATGCTGCAATGCCCCTGTCAGGAAGGGGGGGTATTAACACTTACATTCCTTTAATCAGTAAGTAGCCCCTATTGGCCCCTGTATTGTTACTGTGCTTGAGTAAACAGTGATCTGTTCGCCCTCTTCTTTCCAGTTTGTATAATATGTACTTAAAAGGATGGGCCTTGCAGAGGAAAAAGTGCTACTTCTTTGGGCAGTGGGAATGATTCATCCCTTCTTGCAAGGCTTGTTTATGGCTAGGATTTCTCAGGGCGATCTAGCTGTTATAAATTTATACGGGAGGGAGTGGAAGTGGAAGATCCAATTGTCTTGGGTTTAACAACGTTAACGGGCCCCACTCCAAAGTACATGTTATTCATGCTACTAAACTGTGCGTCCACTGCAAGCCCCCTTGTGGCATGCTCCTAGAAGCACCTTGGGTTCATTTTGCCTTGTGACTGACTGGTGCCACCTAAGTATTTCTTTATTACATTGTGTTCCCAGCCACCTTCTGAGGTTTCAATATCATTTTGCCCTGGGCCAGTTTACTCCAGCATGATGCGTAATAAAACAGGGCCCAATATATATGAAACCACTTAATGGTCACCTTTGTCAAAGGTAGGCTCTTGGCAAACCTCATCATTAATTATGGCTGCCTTCCATTAGGATGTTTTGATCATTTTATATTTAAATGACATGTAATAGAAAAAACTGGAGTTGGAATGAGAATACACATACATACGCACGCACGCGCACGTTTTTAATTCACAAGTTTAAGCTTATCATGAAAAATAAGCATTTTAAACATCCCTGTTCCAAGCAAATGGAAGAGTTATTACCTGCCTGTATTAGTAGTAACTCTATGTGCTTCTCAGACTTTCTAACCAGACTGCATGGCATTATCAAAATGGGGTGGAAGACAAAGGGAAACAGTATGCGGTTTGTGATGAAAAAGGCATGACACAACATTAATCCCTTGCATGCCAGGCCTCTATGCAACCCAACCTTTCCTTCAGGATCATGTCACAGCAAGAGATAGGGGAGGGTTTCCGAGTGCTAAGCATGCTCCTTCGCAGAACAGGTGCAAAACAATCCACCTCTCTGGAGTTGGGCATAAGCCTAATTAAATAAGCCTAGTAAATGCCTGGGCAGAGGAACTGATTCTTCTCATATTTTTCCTTGTCTTGTCTGTCTTCACAGTACCCAGCTTCCCTTACCCAACTGCAGCCACCACAGCGGCAGCATTTAGGGGAGCCCATCTGAGAGGTCGAGGAAGGACAGTGTACGGTGCGGTACGAGCAGTACCTCCAACAGCCATCCCAGCTTACCCAGGGTAAGGATGGAAAACCATCCAGCAGTGACCTTCAGAATAGGACATTCAATGGATTGAAAATGGGGACAGGAGGTGCCAACACTATAATGCTCTGCACTCCGTCATACTTGGAAAAGGCAATCTAAAACTTATATTTATGACCAGAAAGAAAGTTTCATTAAATGTGCCAATTTAACCAGCAATGGAGGGGGAAAGTGTTCAAAATACTTGTTCCAATTGTTCTAGCTTGTAGCAATATTTTGGCAGCACAAAATAATCTGGGGGGAAATGGAAGAAATTATTCTTATAAGAAGAATTTCCTAAAAGGTGTAGAGTCTGTGAAGTGAGGCTACTCCTTGTTCTCTGAAGTCCAATTTCATTGAATTACACAGAGTGACAAGTATTGTTTGTTAGTTTCATTATACATTGTTAAATTGATCAAAACAGAATAGTTACCCACAATGGATTTGCTTTCTTGATTTAGAGATGTTTTGAGAAGGGTTAAACAAAGATTGAGCAGACACATAATGAAGAGTAGTTTTCGTTTAAACTAGAATAAAAAACCAGGATAAGCAACATTTTGCTTCCTTAGATTTTAATAGTTTCTGTAACATGACAGCTTAGCAGTAAGCTGCTTTTATCATTTCAAGGCATTGGTTGTTTTACTATTTTAAGTATATTTTCAAGACTGACAACATTCCAGTATCTTTGTTGCCAGCTTTAGTTCTACAATTTCATTTTCATTAAAAACGAAAGACTAGGTTCCAATCATTCTTGGAACAAATCTTAGCAGAAAGGAAAATACCAAGAGATAGTTAGATATTGATTTCTTGTCTTTTAATTAAAATTATACATTAATTTTGGGGGGTGGGATTCAGGCTACAAACACTGGATAGTTACTGGATGGTTATTTTCTATATGCCCCATTATTCCAAGGTTTATGAAAATATATTGTATGGTTCTACCACATTAAGTAACATGTATCTGAACTCAGCATCTTCCATGATTTGTACAGATAGAAATACTGGGATAGCTTCCATTTATCACATGGAACTGCATTCATGAGGTACCATTTGATGCCTAATTGTTGACACACAGATATAGTAAGTTATAAACTTCAAACTGATATTGTTAGTTGTAATTATCCTTAATAAAAACAGCTAAAGTATTCCTAGAAAAGAAAACTAATTTACTGGCGTTGTGCATTTAAAAAAAAAAAAATTCCCAATGGGATTTAAGTTGAATATTTCAGTTGAATACAGTTTAATAATCTCCTCTCAAAAATAATATTCAGGATAACTCTTTATCCTTTATAACTCTTTTCAGAATATTTATTTTTATTTAATTTATTGCTAAATATTTTTTCAATGTTTAAAATAAAATTTCTTTGTTGCCCATCTCATAACAAAATGAGTCACAGAATAAACATTAAAATTGTAATATATAAATATCTCTAAAACAATAAAAATAGAAGTTCAAATCCAGATAAAAGTATAATAGAATTTACAATTATTTGTTATCATATTTATTATAATAATTGTAATAAAGTTATTATAAAGGGGAGACCCAATCCAGATAAAATTAAAAGATGAGGAGGAAGGAAATAGAATTCCTTGTACTCTAGTAACAGTTTGGTTTGGTGGTTTGTATTTTCTTGGTATATGATAAAGGGGAACATTCTTTGCAACAAAGCTCAATATAAGTAAATATTTTATATCTTCTCCATGTGGTTAACAGCATGAAAGGTTTTTGTAAACCTTTGTAAGCTGCAAAACCTGAAATTCATCCTTCAAACCTAGTAATTTTAAAATACAAGATTTATAAATTCAAAGAAACCTAATAAAAAGATACCAACTTTTGCCTCTCTACTGTAATCAATATTATATATCCATATTATAAATGGCACACTTTCCCTGCTGAATTAACGTCACTTTCCTACAGTAAATTTTCATCAAGTATATTTATGCTGAGCAGCTGTGTTTTTGTAGTTTAAAATTGAAGTGGGGTGCAATGCTGCATGATTAGTTTAATAACTTAAGCTTGCATCACTGTAGAAATCTGATGATTATAAAGCAAATTTATAGCCAAGCTATCCTAGCCTTGTTGTTTGTAACTTCCTATAGGTGGGTGTGTTCTGATCAGTGTGAGAGAAGCTTGGCATCATTTTTCACTCCAGTTGGCATATGGAAAAAAAATTACACGTAATATTGTCTCCTAGCCTGATAACATTAACTGGTAAGACAGATACACACACACAAGGCTCTCATATATGGGGAACTAATGCTTTTTAATATGAGTGATTTAGCATTCATCTATCAAATGATTAAAGTTACAGAAAGCTGTGCAAAGCATGCATTCATAACCAGGGCTGTGGCAAACTCTCTTTTCCTTTCACCTTTCCTTGATCTTTTGCCCTATCAACACAAAGCACATTACCCTATGAAGTGTTCTAATAAGTTGTAGTGATTTCACAATTTTTCTTTTTGGATGTGCTAAAGCAAACTATTTAGCAGCCATTGGATTCAAAATGAGGGAGCTAGGTACATTCCGCAGAATGTATCATTGCTATCTACCCAGGGACCTCCCCACTTTCTTATTTTTTCCAGTTCTGCAGCTTTGAATCGGTTACCTAACCCTTTTAGCTCATGATCTCTGCTTCTGAAAGCAATGCATTGTGGGTAGTTTTATTACATTTGGTTTTGCTTCCTTTGATCAGAATTGAATGATTCAGGGGTGGGGGTTTTTTTTACTCTGAGGATAAATCAGTACTTTTAGATGCTAAATAATCTTGATTTGCATGCTTGTCTGATCGGCCAAAACTTATTGCATGTTTAATGTAAAAAAGAAAGAAAGGTGATTTATGGATCTCAGAAGTGATCACACAAGGCTGCAAGATGCAGATGGGTACACAACTTTTGGTGTGTTTTTGATCTAGGTGGACCCCAGCACTGGATGAACTACTCCCAATGACCTTGCTTGTTCTACTTGGAGCCCGTTACATGAAAGCAGTTGATTCTTATGTTTAGAGGGTTAATTAAGGCCTTTCCAGGTTAATCACTCAAGTTGAGGTTTCTCAAGTTGTATTTCTCTTTCTCGAAGCATTTAATTTTTCAAACAACAACACTCTAATTGTACAGCATAAAGGTTATTTTCTCCCCATCCCCCCCTTTTGCATACTGTCTGCCCTTCTGCCCTGCCCGCCTGCATGCCAATGGAAGATGACATGGAGCTGTCTAGCGTGCGTGCGCAAACACAAACTCTGCTGATTTGCTCCTGCCCGAAAGCCCAGGTTATGGATTCATACATCACCTGCCTGTTATAAAATGCATGTGCATGCTGCCGTCCTCAATAACCGGAATGTGTTTTCTGTTCTTTTTGTTTTTGTTTTGTTTTTTTGTTTTGTTTTGTTTTTGTGTGGATTTTCTGCAGTGTGGTTTACCAGGACGGATTTTACGGTGCTGACCTCTATGTAAGTACACATATTTGGAGCCTTCTCATCTCCAACCCACAACAAACCAGCCTTTTTAAAAAAAAATTGTTGTTGCTGCTGTTCTTCTTGTTGATGATGATGTTTTGGGTTTAGTTTTGTGTTTCAAAATATAATTTTCTTTAATTTCTTCTTCCCCGTATATACATATTTTTATATATATATACATATTATATATTAAAGAATGCAAGCATGTTTCTTGTTGTTGCACTTGATCTTCAGTGCAAATCTGAGCTTGGTTTTTTGACCATTACCAGGTTCAATATATTGGGTATTCTTCTCACAACGGCATGGTATAGTTCTAATCAGCCTAAGATACAATTAGCAAATGAAAATTTCCATCATGGTCCTTTTAATTGGCATAATTTGGTTACACAAAATAAAAAGGCTGATCTTGCCTCAGACCCTTCCTTTTCTTTATCCATTTCTTTTCTTCTCTTGTGATCTTTGAAAATTTATATAGGGATTGGAGACTAAGATCTCAAGGTCCACTAATGTTTATAGGTGAATGTGTGGGCCTTTTACAACAGGTTAAATATTATATCCAAAGTGTAAGTAAACAAATAGTAAACGTTTTAGCTAGCATTTTGACACTATCCCTTAAAGGTCATCATGATATATCATGTCCTTAACTTTGTTCCCCTGGGTCAAAAAATTAACTTTAAAAGAGTATTTTCTTGTATCCTCAATCGGCTGGTCTAGTTCGTAGCTGTCTTTATTCCAGGCTTCCCCTATTTGATGCCTTCTATATTACATTGACTTTAGCCATGACCATGGTGGCTCAGATTTATAGGAACTGCAGTCCAACACATAAGGAAATTTGCTAGAATTTAATAAATGTAGGCCCTAAAATAGCATAGAAGCAATTAAAAATGATTTATTTATTACCTAGAAATGTGTAGCTATTTTCTGGTCAATAAATAAAGAATACTTTATGCATTAGTGAAATAAGCTAAAATACCAGCTGGCAATAAAACTTTCACTAAATTATATAATTTAAAGTATAATTCTGATTGCAATGTCAGTGGAAGAGAACTTGGTGATAGTATTATAATGAATGTAATATGCTTATTATTGAAGCTTATTTCATTTTAGAAGACCTACAGTATATACAATATGTGGAACAATCTTTTCTCGCTTCTAGAATGCTATCATTTTATGAGTTTAAAAAAAGGTATTTCCCTTGCAGAATGTTGAATTAGGGAGATATTCTGCCTAATAAACAATAATAATAATAATAATAATAATAATAATAATAATAACAACAATTTGTTTTAGGCATTGCTTGTGCACCTTTCTACCTTGTTTGCATTTCATTATGTCATTTGTGTAGAAAAAAATAGTTGTTCTTCCCCCTTCACCCGTTGAATTATCTCATGCAGAGGAGATTCAATGACAGTATAAACAAATGAAGGGCATTTCTTGTGCCTTAATGCAATATAATAAGAATTATCCAGCTGGGTAATGCCCCAACCTAGCACAATGTCCCCTATTGCAAAAATCACCTTGGTATTTACTTAAGGGTTAAAATTATAATTTTTTAAAATATTCAGATAATTCATTCTTTGAGATTAGTGAGAATAAATACATCTCTCAAGATAGACAAACCAAGCTTTCTTTATTGCTAACTGAATAGTAACATCTTGGTCAATAACCCTAAATCACCTGCTTTTTACTGTTTAATCGGCATGAATCAAATTGGTGCTGTTTCTCCATAATACCGTAATTCACCAGCAATTCATTTTCTTGCCTCTGTGGGGAATTCACTGTTGTGGGAGGAATGATGAAAGCATTTCTTAAAAGCAGGAATGAAGGAAGATTTAAACAAAATTGTTCCCAGGAAACTCAATTTAATAGCAAGATATTGAACTGAGATGATATGAAAGAGAAAATAATGGTCTCCACTTAGATCTTTTGCTTTTCTATCATTTTCTTATCCTTTTCTTTTCTGGGGCAAATATTCCTAACTACTTTACTTCCAATCTAAAAATTTATTGCTCCCTGGCATTAAAACAAATGCAGGCCCAGGGTGCGGAGGGTAGGTGTGGGAAGTAACAGCTTTGATCACAGCTTCCACTAGTGTGGTTTATTTATTTCACAAAAGCAGTCATCCTAAAGGACCAAACATTTTGGTGAAACATGTGCTTGCATCCTAAGGAAAGAAAAGGCTGGTAAGCCCTTTGCTGGGTTTTTTTTTGTGTGTGTCTGATTGTTTCCCTCCACAGCTGTGTTTTTGAATTGCTCTTCCTGTGTTCTGTTATAGAATAGTCTTACAGGAACCAATCATTAGCGCTAAAATACCTCAGGTAGGAGTGCCAGTGTGACCTGCCAACCAATCAGATTGTGAATTGCAGTGGGATAAAGAAAAAAAAATTGAATTAATACTAACAGTTCCAATTAGAGATGGGAACAGAGTCTTTTTAAAAAGAAAAGAAAAGGCCAAGATATGTTTGTGAGCATATAATTAAAACTCTCATTTGTCTCAGTGCTGCACAAATCCCGTAACACATAGGAAGGTTTCTCCAAACATGTAGGTAGCAAACTAGGACAACTTTTTGTGTATGTGACAAGCATAATACAAGCATGTGTTACTTTTTCTTTTGTGTTTCTTATCCATATTTAGAAGCATATGTGCTAGCCTTCTTGAAAGAAAGCTTGGGAATGCTAGTCCTATGCTTTGTGCTTTTAAAAATAAATAACCTATTGTAGAGAAGCACAGAAGTGAACACATTAATTGCAGGGTATTTTTTTAAAAACACTGAAACCATTAACTCTCAACTATTTTCTGAAATACAGTAACTCTCAATAATAAGCACTGTCAAGATACCACCTTCTAAACAAAAGACAGAATGTAGAGTGCCATGATAATGTTTCATGGAGGTCACAGAACAAAAGTAGAGGTCTTTGCAAGTTAACCTTTTGAAACAGAAGTGTAAACTCTGCAGATACTGGACCTCAGCCTTGAATGGAGAACTCTTGACTCTGGATCCATTTGTCTCCCCAGCTTGCAAGTCCATCTATTTCTGAATTTGAGAGCATCCAGTATAGAAAGCTCCTAAAGGAGATCAGTTAAGATATGGAGGCACTCAGTTTTGTGAGATTGCAAGCCATGCTTTCCCCAACTCTCCTTATATCACCAAACCAAGGGGAAAATGTAGACCACAGCTTGGCTTCTCTCAATCTCCCCTATCCCTACCTTGCTATAGAATAAAAACTGTCTACATTTGTGTTCTCTGAGCATGATTATTTATTTGCAGATGTTTCATTAGCTAACCTTACCAAGTCAGAATTATTAAGGAGAAAACAATACCCCCACCAACTCTGGCAAAAGAAACTACTATACAGTGTTCCCTCGATTTTCGCGGGTTCGAACTTCGCGAATAGCCTATACCACGGTTTTTCAAAAAATATTAATTAAAAAATACTTTGCGGCTTTTTTTCCTATACCACGGTTTTTCCCACCCAATGACGTCATATGTCATCGCCAAACTAATAATTTTTGCAAATAAATAACAAAAAAAAATTATTGTTAATAAATAATTATGTTTATAAATATCAGGATCACTAAGTGTCTTATTCAATGGTGAGTATCAGTAATAATGGTGAGTAAATGGTTGTTAAGGGAATGGGAAATGGTAATTTAGGGGTTTAAAGTGTTAAGGGATGGCTTGTGATACTGTCCATAGCCCAAAATGGTGTATTTACTTCCGCATCTGTACTTCGCGGAAATTCGACTTTCGCGGGTGGTCTTGGAACGCATCCCCCGCGGAAATCGAGGGAACACTGTATATAGTCAGGAAGCAAACCCTACATTCACTAGCACTCATTATGTTTATGATGAATGTATTTTTACAATGACTCTGATCATGATTTATCAGTTATTGCTTGTATGTACACTGACAGGTTATGTACTGGAGACAAATTCTTTGTGTGTCCACTTATACTTGACCAATAAAGAGTTCTGTTCTGTTCCTGTTATTCCTATTCTACCCTACCCTATTCTATTCTAATGAAATGTCTGCAAATTCAGGGAGCACTTAGGATTCCACAGTTCAACCTTGAGCTCTAGGACATCTATTCAATTTTCCATCTGCTAAGCTCCAGGCACTACAGTGGTGAATACTTTGGAGTGTGTTCGCAACAGGATAAGAGTACTCTGACAATTTTTACACACGTGCCGTGTGGCAAAATATTTTTTGCTCATATTAATGCTGAGACTTTGTCATAGGTGCAGCCCAAAATTGTATCATTCTGGGGTGGGGGCAGGGAAGACTCTTAAATTTTGTCTCTTAGGAGAGTTTAAATCTTGCATATAAATATGACTTAAGCTATCATGTTTCCCCGAAAATAAGACCCTGTCTTATATTTTTTTTGAATCCTGGAATAAGTGCTTAGCCTAATTGTCATGCTCTTAAAAAGCCCGATTGGGCTTATTATCAGGGGATGTCTTATTTTGGGGGAAACAGGGTAGTTCTTTCAGAACATTTTTCTGTGTGACCTAGTCTTCCCTGGATAAATGCTGACAGATCAGAAACATAATCAGTAGTTCTTATTATGACCACAGGTTAATTTTCTAGTTGCTACAGTAAGATGAATTCTTGCTATTATTTATAGATATAAAAATATCTTCTTCAGTATATACGGAAAGATTTCACCTTTTATTTATTTATTTATTCATTCACTCACTCACTCACTCACTCACTCATTCATTCATTCATTCATTCATTCATTCATTCATTTATTTATTTATTTATTTATTTAGATTTGTATGCCGCCCCTCTCTGCAGACTCGGGGCGGCTCACAACAAAGTGCAAAAAACAATTTATAACAAATCTAAATTTATACTAAAAACATTTTAAAAAATCCCATTTTCTAAACTCACATACACACATACCATTCATAAATTATATATATTTTCATCTTTAAGAGTTTTCAGTCTATGTCTATTATTAGAATAAATGGGATCCCCTTTTTATTTATTTATTTTTGTTTTCAACATTTGAATCTACTGTCTGAAACCATCAATTAGATAGTATGCTTAAAAATTCCTAAGCATATATCTTATGGTGTTAAAAGTATTTATTTAGGATTAATGTTCATTCAGTACTTTGAGGGAAAAGCTTCCAAACTTATGAGGATTTATAATAGTTTTTTTTTAATGCATACATTGATGCAGAAATGAGCTTATGAATCAGCACCTGCAAAAATTAAATGAAATAGAAATTCATCCGTTCCAGCATTATATATATTTGTCACTCAGGAGCAAATGTTCTGGCAAAGTCGTGACTACATATATGAAAAGCAAGTATATTTTGTCCAACTTGCATCTTGGAAAGAAACCTTGTCCATTATTTGAGAGCAAAAAGAGAAACTTCAAGCAGTGTTCTATGAATAAATTTTCAACTGTATTGTGAGATCAGAAGAAGTAATCAGAGGCAAAGGACAATTCCGTAGCTGTCTAGGCCCTGAGTCACAGACTTTTATGTATGACAACCAATACCTTCAATTGTATCTGGGTGTCCAACCGATAACCAGTGCTGTTGATGAAATAGAGCTGTCATATTGGTGAAATAGTTAATATACCACATTCTGGATCAACTTTTGTTTTCAAATAATCTTCAAAAGCAGCTCCATTGCACAAACTCAGATTACAGATGACCAAGAGAAAGACTTCTCAACCCAGAAAAGGATTAAATTGGCATACTAGATAAATATGCAAAGTCCCTCAATGGCATGGCTACCATTTGCTCCTTAAGCAAAAACTATGATTTCAGGAGGATTCTTAATACACTAATTCCTTTTGGGAAAATGCAATTTTGTTTGGAGTCAAACATGGACATTCCCTGGAAATGGAGAGTTTCTCTTCTTCTTCCTCTTCATTCAGACTGTTAAGAGCATATCAGGCACAAAGAGAGAGAACCTTGACAATATCTCATTACAGTATTCGACAGGAGCAAACTATGCAACTGAATATCAGCCTATTGGAATATATAAAATCAGATGTATTTTATTTGTCAAATATGTACAAGATAGCAGGTACAGGTATAAACATAAAGGAAGTAAGAGATAAATGGGGACAGTAAGACAGGGACGGTAGGTATGCTGGTGCATTCATGCACTCCCACTTTATGGACCTCTTAGGAATCCGGTGAGGCCCACGGTAGACAGTTTGAGGTTGAAGCTGTGAGGGTTTGAGGATGTAACAATAGAGTCGGGTAGAGTCTTCCAGGCATTGCCCACTCTGTTTCTGAAGTTTTGGTGTATTTTTGTTTATAGTTGACCTTGATGCCTGCTATTTCCATTGACTTAGCAGGTACCTATGAAGAGCAGTCTAACATTGTGCTGAGAATATAAATAGGAAACCTGTTGTATATTGTAGATCTCTTACAATCTACACATGATGGGGGAAAGGTTAATAAAAGATGCTTACAGCAGCACTTGAGACATATCAAGCTTAAATGAATTCCAGACAAAATGAATGAAACTAATCTCCATCTTCCCCTGATTAAAGCAGCACTTGGATAGTCCTTGTTCTAATTTATTGCCCCACATTGAAATAGACAGCTGTGCAGTGAAAGGCTCTACCTTTTATCTGGCTATTTCTGATAACTCGATCACTGTCATGTTAAAGCAACCTCGTCTTCCTTTCTGTTTGCAACAGAGCCTTGGGGTTGCCTTACCTGTAGGACAAAAGAATCTCTCATCACGTGCCTAATGATGCCTTCTTGAGAAGGTATTCCACTCAAGTTGAAAAATGAAAAACTCAAATCTAAATAATTAAAAATTTGGTACACCTATTACAGATTATATGATTTCAAACATGATTCTATGATTTGAAACAAAATACATTTATCTGTATTGTCCAGATACAGATATGAAACCACTGGTCCTGGTCTGTGTCTTTTACTGATTAACATAAACTTGCTAAACTCTAGAATATTCTATAGTGGAATAATATTTGATTGGGTGCAGAGATATATAAACAGATGGAAGGCAGGGAAGGGAGGAAAAAATGTGAGTTAGTAGGCAAGTCTCTTCTGCCAAAGCAGTGGGAACTCTGAATATTATAAGTAGCTTGGATTTATTCCATGGAGCTTTAAATAAATAGACAGGACAAATTAGGAGTCCCTGAAATTTCACATTTCATTTCTTTCACAAATCTCTTTATGCTAGAATTTATATATCTTCCATGTACATCTAAAATTAATGAAAATTGAGGAAAATGTGTATGCTTTTTCTTATCCTAGCTGAAGTTGATCTGCTAATTTATCAAGCAGGCATCGTCTACTGATATAATTAAATTTCCACGTTCATTTGTCAGGAATGTGTTTTGATTCTGTTTCGTGATTTTATGTAATGTAGATCTAATGAACATGTTCAGGTGACATCATGCTGATGTCAGCTGATCCATTTGGTTAATTGACTAATCCCATGTGCCAGGAACTGATGAGTGGGAATGGCCATTTTAGATTTCCTTAACCACCTCAAATTACATGCTTCTCTCACATACACACAGAGAGGTGGGGGAGGAATAGGATAGGATATTACTGTATTCCAGTCTATTCCTGCTCCCTTTGCATCTCTGTGTGATTGTGAGGGCCAAACAGCAATAAGATAACGTGGGATTGGAATGCAAAGAAAAAGAAGGAATAGGTGTCCTGATTGTTTGCAATTAGTTTAGCTTCAGGCTTAAGCCTCACTAACTATGCCCATGTCACACCAACACTCCGCAGTCTGCATTGGTTGCCGATCAGTTTCCGGTCACAATTCAAAGTGTTGGTTACGACCTATAAAGCCCTTCATGGCACCGGACCAGAATATCTCCGGGACCGCCTTCTGCCACACGAAGCCCAGCGACCAGTTAGGTGCCACAGAGTTGGCCTTCTCCGGGTCCCGTCAACTAAACAATGTCGTTTGGCGGGACCCAGGGGAAGAGCCTTCTCTGTGGCGGCCCCGCCCCTTTGGAACCAACTCCCCCCAGATATCAGAGTTGCCCCCACCCTCCTAGCCTTTTGTAAGCTCCTTAAAACCCACCTCTGTCATCAGGCATGGGGGAATTGACATTTTCCCTCCCCCTAGGCTTATAAAATTTATGTATGGTATGCTAGTATGTATGATTGGTTTCTAAATTGGGGTTTTTTAAATTAACTTAAATATTAGATTTGTTTATATTGTATTATTATTGCTGTGAGCCGCCCTGAGTCTGCGGAGAGGGGCGGCATACAAATCTGATTGATTAATAAATAAATAAATAAATAAATAAATATCTTAAATAACAGTGGAATTCATTTCCACAGTTAGTTAAGATATTTCTACAGCTCCTCTTTGACCCAGTTAAATGTCTTGTGCATACAGATTCAAAAAACATGTTTCATCACATAGATGTGTTCAATCATTTATATAATACAGCATCCATTTTTCTAAATAATTTAACATCTGTATCAGTGCCTGACTACCCCCAAAATACACATCAACTATTTTTAGCTTCATTTTTCCAATGAATTATTATTTTCTTCTTTTTGCTGTTGTTGTTTATTGTGCAGTCAGCTGAGAAATGTTAACATCTTGCTCGAAATCTCTCAGTGGAGTCTCTGTTCCCTTCTCTGATATAACAGATGGGTTACTGCTTGTCATAATTATTAACATTCGTGGCGTGGGACAGGGCTAGGGTGGGAGGTTTCTCCTTTATTTTGGGGTACATGGGAATTGTTTAAAATTTGGAATGTTAACTCCAGTGGTGACTGACTGTTTATGTAATAGCAGGTCGTTGTGGCTGCACGCTCTAGTAATTGAGGCTGTGTACTTCACTGAGCTTGTGGTAGAGCCTAGGGCAAAACTGCTGTCCCAAGAGAATGCTGGGATAGATAGAACTAGCCAATATGAGTCTGAACGTGGTGACTTTGCTGGTTGTTTTTTAGTTCCCAATGTCAGCATGCTTAGTTTTATTTTCATTTTCATTTAATTAATTAAATGTTATACCATTTCCCACCCTAATTCCAGTCCTTTTTTTCTTTGTAAGAAATGCAAGTTAAAATGATTTAAATTGGAAAAAAAAACATATTTAGTTTCAAACTGCATCTTATCCTCATATTCACAGTTGGGCTGAACTCAGCTGATTATCGCAAATGTCAAATTTAAAAAATTATGTTGGGAATAGAGCACACCAGGCACATTATGAGACAAGCTGCTCAGCAATCAGCGTTGCCAAAGACCAGGATGGATACATCTGAGCATGCCTGAATATCAGATGTATTGAAAGCTCTACAATCTGGATTTTTTTTTAATGAAGAAAAGGGATGCCAGTATGTCTGAAGCTTTGTTTTAGCAAAGCTTGGAATAAAATTCTTCTTCAGCTGCTAACACTCAATAAAATGAAATTAATAAAGAGCTAAACAAAGTCAGAATAGAGAAGCAGTGGCTAATTTTGTGGCAGGAGATTTGAAGTAGTGGTTAATTTCAAATCCTTATAAATTACCATTGCCCTTTTCCCAAACATAGACATTTTAAAATCGCTATACTTTTTGGAAAAGAGGAGCCTCAACATACTATAGTAATTGCTATAGATTTCACGTTACTATAGTCTTACTTTCCCCCTAATTTTTTCTCCATTTATTGTTATTAATTTATCTTTTAATTTGTTTTAGTAACATCTAAGAATATTGCTGTAATAACTGGATGGAGAGAAGATAACACTTTGTTCATACTTCGTTTACATTCATGAAAAATCTTGTTTCATACCATGAACACATGGATTTTCATTCCCAATTCCTCCTCTTCTACGCGCATAGCTCAGTAAAATTAATTAAAACAGACACTTAGAATAGCAATTATAATTACTTAATACAACAACTATTAATGGTTGATACAACTATTAAGGAAGGGAAAAAACTATTTCTCTGGCTTGTAAACCCTTGAGGCTGATTCCTGTGCTTGATAATTCCATCTGGGCCTGAAACAATAGAAAAACGGTATATTTCAATGAGCCAATTTAGATTGGCTTGCTGAATATGAGGTTTATTTATTTTCTTTTTGTTTCAGAGGAATCTTTATTCAGTTTTACAGTTTTTGTGTTTTTTGCTAATTGTCAAAACATCCAGTCTTCTAACGTTTTAGCACTGTTCTTTAAACCTAATCATTAACTGATACAATTTCAAGAATACAATAATTTGCTGCCATGACTATTAGTCTGTGAAGGTCTCTTATATGTTAAATGAGATGAGATTTCTAGGCACTGGATTTTTTACAGTTTGAAGCTTCTTGTTGTTGCATTGGTTATCTTAAATACAGTATTTCTGCCCTGAAATTGCAATAAAATGTTCGGGCATCTGCTTTCTTTTCATAAAGATTGCACTGGTTAATTCTTAAATATAATAGATATAGCATCAAAACAAGATTGTTTCATAAATTCATTCTTCCAGCAACCAGCTGAACTACAAATTAAAAGAAAACAAGTTTTCCTATATTAATGATAAAATAGTTAAAACATGCTGGTTATTCTGCAATATGATTAACTGAACACAGCCCCTTCTTTACAAAAATATGTTTAAGGCAGACCCACTAAAGTTAGTTCTGTGCCAGACTGACAAAACGGGCACATTTGTAATTTTGAGAACTTGTCATAAATATTCTCACAAAATGACTCTTTTGAAAGCTTGCCCATCTTCTAAATGGCTGTCAAGGTAAACATGAGCCAAGTAAATAAGAAAGAAAGTTTACAACTCATACATATATGCACATTTATGTTTATCAGAATAAAAATCTGTCTGTAAGGCACCCATCATTTCTGGCTTCTTACATAATTCCTTTTAAGCCCAGAATTTCTTTTAAGCCCAAATGCATTCTTAAAAAGTTCCTGTGGCTTTGTACAACACTAGTTTCCTATTTAAAAAATAAATGATAGATAGGAAATAATTAAAAGTAGGATCATCATGTAGCTTGCATTGTTGTAGGAAATGTAAGAAAGAAAGAAGATTGGCTTTTATTGAGATAGGATTATGATGTCCCAGGCCTAGGACAAAAATGGCCATATGTAGCTAAATGAAGACTCTTAAAGGTTAAGCATTACAATCTGATGTACAAAATCAGGCAAGAACTATTACAGAGATTTTGGCAAGAAAAAAAGATCATGATGTAGCAGTGAATTTAAAGCCATTAAATTCTAAATTAAGTGAAGGAATTGGCAAAGAAGAGACTGCAGGACAGAAGAGACAGGAAGGAAGATGGTACTTAGATTATCAGAGACATAAAGAACTTGTTTTGGAAAGCTCATTTTAATATGCCTTCCATATATAGAATTCATTTCCTAAATGTTAGCTTGTGTGGGTGTTTGATTTGAATTTATAGCCCTAGAAACCTAATACAAGATTTATTATGGACAATTCCGCTGGGTAACAAATGTTTTCCTCCAATACACATTTTATATTAATTATGGACTAAAGAGATGTATTATCATCTCTATTTTTGATAATCTTGTTCATAAATTGACCTACAAGTACTATGATAGCATAGGCTTTTTCCATTCGATTTCATCAGGTTACGAATAGGATTGCAGAGATAGCAAAATATATGAGGATCGGGGAGTGCTTTCATAATTAAAAGTGACATGGGAGTTGATGCAGTTTGAAACATTTCCTCTGTACCTGTGTTGTGTAGACCACTCCACTTTGTTTAAGGAGAAAGATATCTATAAAGTCAGTTCTTTTTTTCCCCCTGCAGGGTGGATATGCAGCCTACAGATATGCGCAGCCCGCTACTGCAACAGCAGCCACAGCTGCAGCAGCTGCTGCAGCAGCTTACAGTGATGGGTATGTAAGGAAAGGCATGGTTTTCATGTCTCTGGAGAGTATGCCGTTTTAAAAGCACAGTACATTTCCTCATATTCCTCTGTATGTATCCTAGCTGCAAATTTCAAAAGCATGAACTCCAGGTTCATGGCTAGGAAACATTGAGTAAAAAGAGTTGTTACTGTATATGTGTATGTGTTTACAAAAGTGATAGCAATTATGCTATTATGCATCAATATTCAACCTTGTTCTTGTCTGTAAGTAAAGCAGAGTAGATTGCCTTTACAATAGCCATATATAATATCACTTTATAAGGCCTTGGTAAGGCCACATGTGGAATACTGCATTCAGTTTTGGTCGCCATGATGCAGAAAGAATATTGAGACTCTAGGAAAAATGCAGAGAAGAGCGACAAACATGATTAGGGGACTGGAGGCTAAAACATATGAAGAACGGTTGCAGGAACTGGGCATGGCTAGTTCAATGAAAAGAAGGACCAGGGGAGACATGATAGCAGTGTTCCAATATTTCAGGGGTTGCCAAAGAGAAGAAGGAGTCAACCTATTCTCCAAGGCACGTGAGGATAGAACAAGAAGCAATGGGTGGAAACTAAACAAGGAGACAAGTAACTTAGCTAAGGAGAAATTTCCTGACAGTCAGAACAGTTGATCAGTGGAACAGCTTGCCGCTAGAAGTTGTGAATACCCCAACACTGGAAGTTTTTAAGCAGATGTTGGATAACCATTTGCCTGAAGTAGTGTTTCCTGCCTAAGCAGGGGGTTGGACTAGAAGACCTCCAAGTTCCCTTCCAACCCTGTTGTTGTTATTATTATTATTTTATTATGCTACTGGCATTTTTAAGTGAATTTGCGCTGTTTTCAAGCACAGCCAATAACTCACAATCAATTTTTTTCCTGTCCAGTGCCCTGCCCAGGGAAAATGGCTAAAATTATGAGAAATAAATTCATTGAAGATAAGTTACTTTATGCTCCATATTTTGGCATTAATCTATGGTCACACAAATAAGACATCATTGACTTGTACATACAATGGTCTCTGGGAGTTATTGTGTAGCTTAGCATAATTGTTCTCTAGAATCACAGAACATAGAATAATAAAGTTGGAAGGGACTTTGGAGGTCTTCTAGTCCAACCCCCTGCTGAAGCAGGAGACCTTACACGATTTTTGACAGATGGTAGTCTAGTCTCCTTGAAAGCTTCCATTGATGAAGCTCCCAAAACTTCTGAAGGCAAGCTATTCCATTGGTTGATTGCTCTCACCATTACAAAATTTCTCGATTCTAGGTTGCTTCTCTCCTTGGTTAGTTTCCTTTCATTGTTTCTTGTCTTGCCTTTTGGTGCTTTGGCCACTAAGGTAATGAAGGAGGTGAGGTGCCTCAGTGAAGGGGACATGGTGGGTCAGTGGCTAAGACATTGAGCTTGTTGATTAGAAAGGTCGGCAATTCAAATCCCTAGCGCCACATAACGGAATAGGCTCCTGTTACTTGCCCCAGCTTCTGCCAACCTAGCAGTTCAAACACATGTAAAAAATGCAAGTAGAAAATAGGGATCACCTTTGGTGGGAAGGTAACAGCATTCCGTGTGCGTTCAACGTTTAGTCATGCTGCCTACATGACCACAGAGACATCTTCGGACAGTGTTGGCTCTTCGGTTTAGAAACGGAGATGAGCACTTCCCCCTAGAGTCGTGAACGACTAGCACATATGTGCAAGGGGAACCTTTACCTTTTAAGAGAGAACGAAAGCCTGTTTCTACCTTTGGAAAGGCTATACACTGGCTTAGCTACACTTTTGATAACAAGCCTTATATCTAAGGACATATAGGATTCGTAGGTAGGAATGACATAATAAAGCCTTGCATGAAAGTACGGTACATTTTACTTTCATTCTTGTACTGCTCTTTCATCTTCAAATACCTTCCAGTATCATATTTGGTGTTATTGCCACAACAAAGTTATCTGTTATCTGTTATTGAAGCACTTTTTCACATGGAGAGCCTGATCGGTGCCTCATTTTCCTGCAAGAATTACTCACACTAATTTCCCGGTGATGATCAGCTTCAGCTGTCTCAATTTTAATATAAATCATATGTGCTTTTCAATCTACAAAAGATTCTTTTCCAGCATAAAACTCAATGCACATTTGTGATAGGCCAACCTTCCCATGCCCAAGCACCACCACCATAACGTGAAACGTGATTCTTTTAAAATGAAGCTTTTCGTTTCAAAGTAATAAATTACGAGCGCATGGGGTTAGCCCAATGGAATATCGATGCAATAGCTCCTTGAGATTTAAACAAGTCTTTTAGATAGGGAGGGAAAGTAATTAGAGGTGGGGGTGGAGCCAGGAACTTCATAGATTTCCATTTCTTCTGATGAGAAAAGCCTTTATTGAAGTGACTTTTTTTCCTTACTATTCTCTCCCTCACCCTTTTTTTTTTAGTTACGGCAGGGTGTACACAGCAGACCCTTACCATGCTCTTGCCCCTGCAGCTAGTTATGGAGTTGGCGCTGTGGTAAGTGTGGCTTTTTCTCTTCCTTGGTGACTTTTAGGTGACTTTTACCTTTTGTATTTTTACCAAGAAGCACAGGCAGTCCCTTAACGCTCAGCATCGGGTTCCTACCGGAATAGGGTAGTGGTGGTGACGGTGCATTGGTAGCAGAAATGGAGCTGTGTGTGCAGATTTAGCAAAATCTCACGAGAGGATATGCGTGCGTATGAGATTTCGGTGATTTTGGTGATTTTCTGCTTCCACACATGCACAGAAGCAAAAAAAAAATCACTGAAATCTCATACGCCCACATATCTTCTCGCGATATTTGCTTCCTGCACATGCCTAAAAGCCAAATATCGCTCCGATGCAAACACTCCAGATGCCAGTCACCTAGAGCTGCGCACATCAGCACCAGTAGCGGCGATGAGTTGGACCCCCTGCCTGTTAATGTTGCTAACAATCTGCCGTTAAACAATATGGTTCTAAGTAAAAAAAAAAAAACCAACATCAAGTGGCTATGCCACTTATGAAAGGTAGTTCTAGCAGCCGCTGTTGACGTTGTTAACCCCAAGACATCCCTTGACTGTGACTTGCAGCTTCCCCATCCACTTTGTCACAAGCTGTCAGGGAAGGTTGCAAGTTGTAATCACATATGACTTGCAGTGGCTGTACTTGTTCAGCAGTATCTTAAGCTTGAGCAGTCACTGAAAGAATGGTCATTAAATGGGGATCATTTATATTGTCTACATCAGTGATGGCGAACCTATGGCATGGGTGCCACAGGTGGCACGCAGAGCCATGTCTGCTGGCACATGAGCTGTTGCCCTAGCTCAACTCCAATGTCCATGTATGTGCCGACCAGCTGATTTTTGGCTCCCAGAGGCTCTGGCTGGACATTTTTGGCTTCCAGAGAGCCTCCAGGGGGATGAGGGAGTGCGTTTTTACCTCCTCCTAGTTCCAGGGAAGCCTTTAGAGCCTGGGGAGAGCAAAACACTAGCCTACTAGGCCCACCAGAAGTTGAGAAACAGGCCGCTTCCATCCTCCAGAGGGCCTCAAGAGAGCCTCCAGGGGGGCAGGAGAAGCTGTTTTCGCCCTCCCCAGGCATTGAATTATGGGTGTGGGCACTCGGGCATGCATGATAGCACTCACCCACACTCTTTCAGCACCCGAGGAAAAAAAGGTTCACCATCACTGGTCTACAGTATGGGTGGTTGAATAGCCTCAGAAGTTCTGTAATAAAAAATGTATTCTTTATACTGGCTAATTGCTAAACCATACTAGGATGAATAGCAGGACAATAGAAAAGAAAGATAAGGATACGAGAAAGTTAATGCCAACCACCAGTCCCATTGTAAAGGGAATGCTGTGGTCAAATCACCAAATGGGAAGTGAAATCTGGACATTATTAATCCCAAGCTTGGTCTCAAATACAGTCAGAGATTTATTATCGTATTCCAGTCATGTACAATTGGCATTGTAACATCAAAAGGGATAATTTATTCTTTTGTTTGTATCCAGAGCTGTTGTTTTGGTTTCTGTTTTAATGAATTACAAATTAAACTGATGAAACCAATAATTGATTTTAACCTTGGTAATGAGTATACTGATGCTGAAGGACTTGGGAGTTCATTAATCCCATTGATTTGATTAGCAAGCTGAGCAATAAAACTTGACCTGGCTACTTTCCTTTTCCAAGTTAAATATTCTCAAATGTTATCATCTTCATAGAGCACTCTGCCTGCAGATCTCCTGATTTGCATTTTTAAAAATCTTAAGATAACTTGCAGGAGATTCATGTTTTTAAATATGAACAAATTGGCTAGGGAAAAGAACAGTAAAAGAATTGCAGAGCTAGGGACAAAGAGAAATTCAGTTCAAGGAAAACATGGAGAAAATTTGCTAGAAATAATCTAGGATTAATATCCTTGAGCCTGAAGACAAATTTGGCACCAGGCTTCAGGTCAGTTGAAGCCCAAGGAAACATTTTTTAAAGAAAACCTTATACAGTGGTACCTCATCATAGGAACTTAATTGGTTCCAGGAGGAGGTTGAAAAGTTTGTAAGATAAAATAATGTTTCCCATAGGAATCAATGTAAAAGCAAATAATGCGTGCAAATCCTTCAGGAAAATCCCAAACTTTAGAAGGGAGGCGAACAGAGGGCAGGGAGGAGCAGCTAAAGGGGGCGGGTGGAAGAAGCAAGGCTAGGCTAAAGGGTGAGTGGGAAGGAAGAAAAGCAAGGGGGGGCGCCCCTCCCTTTTCTTTCTTCAAAAGACACCGTTTCCTTTGCAAGTAGGTTGTTCTCTGCAAAAATTTTCCTCCCCCAAGTTGCCCCTCCCTCCTCCCTTTTCTTTCTTAAAAAGACACCCTTTCAGTTCCTTTGCAAGCATGTTGTTCTCTGCAAAAATTTTCCTCCCCCAAGCTGCCCCTCCCTCCTCCCTTTTCTTTCTTAAAAAGACACCCTTTCAGTTCCTTTGCAAGCCCGTTGTTCTCTGCAAAAATTTTCCTCCCCCAAGCTGCCCCTCCCTCCTCCCTTTTCTTTCTTAAAAAGACACCCTTTCAGTTCCTTTGCAAGCACGTTGTTCTCTGCAAAAATTTTCCCCCAAGCTGCCCCTCCCTCCTCCCTTTTCTTTCTTCAAAAGACACCCTTTCAGTTCCTTTGCAAGCACGTTGTTCTCTGCAAAAATTTTCCTCCCCCAAGCTGCCCCTCCCTCCTCCCTTTTCTTTCTTAAAAAGACACCCTTTCAGTTCCTTTGCAAGCACGTTGTTCTCTGCAAAAGTTTTCCTACTCCAAGCAGCCCCTCCCTTTTCGTTCTTCAAAAAAGGGGAAAAAAAGAAACCCCTTCATCCCAGCAGCAGCTGCTTGGGTTTGTAAGGTGAAAATAGTTCGGAAGAAGAGGCAAAAAAGTCTTAAACACCGGGTTCGTATCTTGAAAAGTTCGTTAGAAGAGGCGTTCGTAAGATGAGGTACCACTGTATAGCTTTTTAAGTCACATAGGGATTACATGGGAAAATGATCTTATATGCATTGTTATTTTTTTAAAAAAATCTAAATTTTCTCTTTTTTATCCATTTTTACAGGCAAGTTTATACCGAGGTGGCTACAGCCGATTTGCCCCTTACTGAAGTGACATGAGCACCCCCCCTGCAAGTGGGACAGCTCCCTCCCCCCAGTTCATGAGGCCTGGCTATTGCAATATTTACTAGTAGAGGAACTCTATAGCAAGAAGAGGAGGAAAACAAAAGAAAAAAAACAAGAGAAATACTTTTTTATACCTCACTATGTTCTTTAAATATGTATTTTCCTTTCAATTTCTGCCTTTAATTCTTTTGTTCCAAAGATTGTGCATTTTTTAATCTTTTTTTTCCCAATTGTTTGTTTTTAACTGTGGTTAAACATAATGCATTTTGTGTCTCTCTATATATGCATAGTTTATCCTACCAATCACACAAAAAGGAGATAAATAGTGCTAAGGAGGGCTTTTAGGATTCAATATCATGAAAGGTAGTTCAGGAATATGTAGATATTTTTGCTGGGTCTGATGCCCAAAAGCCAGAAATAGTGAGGAAGAGTTCCCACTACTGGGGGGAATGGGGGGAATATTGATTGCCTGCAGCTGGAACCTGCATGCTCCTTGAAAACACAAAGACCCTCCTCTTTTATCACCAGCTGGCACTTATATGGGCTCAGGACTGCTCCAGCAGCATCAAGATTTTTTTATAATTCTCGACAAAAACCGCTCAAAGCTGCCCAAAGACTTCGTCTAATAATGGTTTTAGAGGACAAGGCATGTAACAAATACGTAACTCCTATCTTTAATTCTTATAATCCATTCTACCATGGCTTTACTCCAATCATTCCGTTGCTTTGGTTTTCTTCTCTTCCCACTCTTCCCTCTTTTCTGACGGAATAGCACGTTTGGAACTGTTGAATGAACTGTTGAGCCATGATGGAAATACGTTTTCCCCCCCCTTTAGAAAAACCAAGAGTTTAATTGTAATGATCTGCGTATTCTGAGGTTCTGGACTAGTGATTATGGGAAAAGCTTGCACCAGCTTGCTACTCTGATACTCCACTGTACAAGAGCCTTTTTCACCCTAAGGTAGTTGGCTTTGCTGCAAGTATGTTATTTTTAAAAATTGCATGAAAAGAAAAAAACATTGCATTCAGGACCAGAAAAGTAAGGCAAGCAGTGGGGGTTGGAGAGACTTTTTCTTCCTTTTGTCAAAACACTAATTTGGAAACCATGCTTGCATTAGCATTGGTACCTGGAAATGAACTGTTTTCAAATGTAATATAAAGGCATCATTAATGTTTACTCTGATTTGCAACCAGAGTCTTTTGATGGTTGCCCATCTGAAGACAAACTGCTTAATCGGGTCAATACTGCCAGTTTGGAATTGGAAAAAGCGCTTCAGGAAAACTATTAGGCCTGAAAATTGTCCCATACTGGAATATCTTCCTGGAATCCTCTTTTCTTCTACTACAGTCAGAAGCCTTGTGAATTGATAACGTACGCAATTGGATGACAAGCAAACCAAGGCTCTCAAATATTTTACCACTAATTATAGACATTAGAATAGCATAAAGGATCCTTTTTTATTCTTGTACTCTTCCATTATTATTATTATTATTTTTAACGCCACCTGCTGATGCCCCACAAATTTAACTTAAAAGTCCATCATCTCAGACTTTTGGCCATGATCAAGTGTACCATCTTTTGTAGTATAACTTTAAAGCCATACCCATTACAGAAGCACAATTCAATTTCTTCATCGCACTAAAGTAATATCAGAGGATGTTTCAAATAGAAGCGGGCAGTTGGATAAATGAAAGCCTAATATCCTTTGCTCCACAATGATGTCAAGGAGATTTGAAAACCTTCTATCACATAAGTGCACTGTTCCAGTCATGTACAACTCATGCATCTTTAGTTCCACTGCCATTGTGTTCCCCTGTGGTTTCCCAGAGATTTGTGTGGTTTGCTAAAGAGGAGATCTTAATGAGTCAATTTATCTGAGCAAAGGGGCACTAAACTATTAGACTGTTGGCCACTTATTTTTTAAAGACAAGCTGCTGTAACAAGTTACTAATTTTGTTTTGTACATCCAGCTCAAAATGAGAAGAGAATAGGAATATTACAGCTATCACAAAATTGTGGAAATGAAGGAAGAAAAGATTTTCCAGCTACTTTCATCTCAAGGAGGATATGATTTTACTTTTGCCTGTCAAATAAGACACATCAAAGTTCCACAATGAATTAAAATTGTGGGGAAAAAAGTCTTGTGTGACATAGAAAAAGATACAATCTGCAGAGCTCTAACACAGTTCATGGACTAAATGATTTTTTGTTTTATTTTTTACACAATTGCAAGATTGAATACTGAATCGTGATAAATACTCCAAGTTACGCAATGTTAATTTTTTTCTCACCAAAGGCAAAGGTGGAGTCCTTTTACAGATTATTCCTGGAATGACATTCGTCACCCTGGCTGTCACCTGAGTAATATCACTGGCCCTGCAAGGCATCTTTAGTCAAGAAACGTCTCTAGTCTAATTCCTTAGTTATAAAATGAAAGAACAAATCATTCACCTCTTTGTGAAACACAAATATGTGATAAAATTCACTGTTCCTATAAATACCTTATTGTCTCTTGATTTTTCCAAAGCCTGAACTAACTTTGCAACGAAGCAAAATTTTAGCAAGCTAAATGTTCCCCCCTCTGATTTCTAGAACAGTTGAAACATCTTCGTAGGTGGTAATACAAATTCAAGGCTTGACAAATCCTCTTCCAACCACCTCCATTTACAGATGTCTAGTAGATATATAGCAGGGCACTTCAGCTTTCAAGACCAGATTGGAATGGGTGTGTCTTGTGCTACAAAAGAGTGTGCAGGCAGCCTGGGAAATAGAATGTGCATGTCATTCTCCAGCATGCTAGCATCTGAGGACTCCATTGCAGTGGGGAGTAGGGTGGGGTGGGGTGGAGAAGAGGCTTAGGAGTGTATTGACTGTCTGAACGGGTTTTACAATAGGAAGGCAAAATTGCTAATGGACAAGGTGAATAACCAATGTAACGTGTGTGTTTTTATTCTGATTTTCTCCTGATAATTTCAAACATGATTGTAGTATACGCCAGTATACTTGATTTTTTTTGGTTGTTGTTGTTGCATTGTTGCATAAAACACTATTTGGGTGATGTTATTGTTATTGTCAACCCAACCTTTTCTGCTCCATTTCCTATTAACTCACCCTATTTTAAGGTTTTTATTTACAGTCTAATGAAACTAAATCTCCAATTAACGAGGCAAACTGTCTTCTGGTAGTCAGAGTAAAACTATTAATATTTTTAGGGTGTGCTGTTATCCCTACCTATTTGGTTATATAACCACAAGATTTGGACTGTATCCCTGGCACCTCTTTTGAGAAGCAAATTGTCATAAGCGCTCAATTTGCAGAACTTACTGCCACGAAGGTGGAGAAACAATCTAACACTCTAGTCCTCTGCAGTTATTTAGTTCAGATGATACTTCAAAGCCTTGGACAATTAAAAGCTTCTTGTGAGATTTTCTAGATATATAGAACCTAAACACTGCCTATTAACAAGAATGAAAATTGAGTAACGGCCAGCTCCTTAGCAATAGCAGACTTGCTGCCGCTTTATTTTTTTTCTTAAAGCCGTCCACTGAAGTATTCATTATGACTTGTAGTCTGCCTCATGTCAATTAATTATTGACTTTCTTTAAAGGAAAATCAGAAGCCTCGTACTTGGTTTTTCTCTCTTTTTGGAGCAGAATATTCAAGTGCATTTTGCAGTTGCTTTGAGAAGCAGCTGTGAAGGAATTTAGTCTATATATTCAGTAGAGTGATGTGTCACCGTTTTGGCAGCTCTTTTTGCCTGGAATTCAATAAGTGATAAAGTAATCTTACTGGGTTTTATTTTGGTGTTTTTGTTTCGTTTTTGTTTTGTTTTGAGTTCTGTTTGTAAATACCTGGGGCATGACCCTGGCATGATGACAAAAGTTGAGGCAGAACTGTAGGGCAGTCCCAAGATGACAGAGAGTTTACTGACCACCCAAGCTGACTTGGTAATCCTTGGAGTTTGTCAGAAGAAGATCTAATATGCCCTGACCTGGCTTGGTTCTGTGGTGCAGTGTCTATTGCACTTCTGCCTTGCCAGTTACTTTTGGGACATAGGATGCATTGTAATTAGATGCTCCCCTCTCCTTGGATCATTTCCCAGGATGCCCAGGCTGCTTGACCAGGTTCTGACTCTGGAAAAGTAGTGGCTGCATCCCAGGACTTTGTGGCAATCTCTAACATCCCTATTCCCTCCCCTTCTCCCCCCCCCTGTTCAAGTATCATATTGTACAGTAGCTTTCAAACCATACAGTATTCATTGGGTTACTCTTATTATTATCAAGTAGCTGGAATTGTGAAGGTCAGAGTAGTTAGCTCTTTAGCTTTTATTCTTTTTTTTTTTGTATTATCCATGTGTATAAATTATTGATCATGTTGCTGGCTTTTATAAACTCTAAGCAAGGGAGGTGGAGTCTTTCTTCATCCTTTGCAAATGGTAATGAAGCACTGTTTTTAAATAAAAGAGAAACACCACCTACTGGATTCTGTGTTTTCATTCAAGACTGGGGTGGGTGGGAGGGTGGGTGGATGGAAGGATGGATGGATGGATGGATGGATGGAAGGAAGGATGCATGTTATTGTAATTCTGTTTTATTATGGGAAACAAATTTAATAGATTTAAGATATACAGTAATAGTATGATGGAGAAAACCAGTCCAGCATAGGTGGTTAAGATTCTGTTGTACTCAAAGTCTATGCTAAATAATGAGTTATATAATCCTCCCAAAATTTATTTTGTGTAATGCTTGAAAGTTGTTGTTGTTGTTGTTATTATTATTATTATTACGGTATTATTATTATTATTATTATTATTATTATTATTATTATTATCGTCATTATTATTATCATTATTATTATTTGGTTACTGGATTTTTGAAAGTTAAATGTGAAAAGCAAAGCACTAATTTTTTGCATAGAATTGTACCAAAAGTAGTGTTATTGGCTTTGTATAGAACAATTGATAAATTATGGATTTTTTCTTTCCTGCATTAATAGAAATAGTGTCATATAAAAGTTTAAGACTGTAACTATTACATAGGCAGAAGATAGATCCCACATGCACAGTGTAGGCTCACACGGTTTGCATACCATATTTATTTTATTTATTTATTTATTATTTAGATTTGTATGCCGCCCCTCTCCGCAGACTCGGGGCGGCTCACAAGATATGGCGAATCATAACAAATCCAAATAGCTTTAAAATATTTTTAAAAATTTAAAAGGAACCCCATTTACTAACAAACACACACACAAACATACCATGTATAAATTGAACATGCCCGGGGAAGGTGTCTCAGTTCCCCCATGCCTGACAGCAAAGGTGGGTTTTAAGGAGTTTACGGAAGGCAGGGAGAGTAGGGGCAGTCCTAATCTCTGGGGGGAGTTGGTTCCAGAGAGTCGGGGCCGCCACAGAGAAGGCTCTTCCCCTGGGGCCCGCCAACCGACATTGTTTAGTTGACGGGACCCGGAGAAGGCCCACTCTGTGGGACCTAATCGGTCGCTGGGATTCGTGCGGCAGAAGGCGGTCTCGGAGATATTCTGGTCCAGTGCCATGAAGGGCTTTAAAGGTCATAACCAACACTTTGAATTGTGACCGGAAATTGATCGGCAGCCAATGCAGACTGCGGAGTGATGGTGAAACATGGGCATACCTAGGTAAGCCCATGACTGCTCTCGCAGCTGCATTCTGCATGATCTGAAGTTTCCGAACACTTTTCAAAGGTAGCCCCATGTAGAGAGCATTACAGTAGTCGAACCTCGAGGTGATGAGGGCATGAGTGACTGTGAGCAATGAGTCCCGGTCCAGATAGGGCCACAACTGGTGCACCAGGCGAACCTGGGCAAACGCCCCCCTCGCCACAGCTGAAAGATGGTTCTCTAATGTGAGCTGTGGATCGAGGAGGACGCCCAAGTTGCGGACCCTCTCCGAGGGGGTCAATAATTCCCCCCCCCAGGGTAATGGACGGACAGATGGTATTGTCCTTGGGAGGCAAAACCCACAGCCACTCCGTCTTATCCGGGTTGAGCTTGAGTCTGTTGACACCCATCCAGGCCCCAACAGCCTCCAGACACCGGCACATCACTTCCACTGCTTCGTTCACTGGACATGGGGTGGAGATGTAAAGCTGGGTATCATCAGCGTACTGATGATACCTCACCCCGTGCCCTTGGATGATCTCACCCAGCGGTTTCATGTAGATATTAAATAGCAGGGGGGAGAGGACCGACCCCTGAGGCACCCCACAAGGGAGAGACCTCGGAGTCGACCTCTGACCCCCCACTAACACCGACTGCGACCGACCGGAGAGGTAGGAGGAGAACCACTGAAGAACAGTGCCTCCCACCCCCAACCCCTCCAGCCGGTGCAGAAGGATACCATGGTTGATGGTATCGAAAGCCGCTGAGAGGTCAAGGAGCACCAGGACAGAGGATAAACCCCTGTCCCGGGCCCGCCAGAGATCATCCATCAACGCGACCAAAGCAGTTTCCGTGCTGTAACCGGGCCTGAAACCCGACTGGTGGGGACCTAGATAATCGGCTTCTTCCAAGGACCGTTGGAGCTGGAGTGCCACCACCTTCTCAACAACCTTCCCCATATGGGCGCAATGCTGAAAACCCAGCTTCTGCGCAGAAGCAAAAAACAAGATGGTGGCACCTATGGCACCATCGAGAGCCAGCTCGGGCATGTCCAGCTGGCCATTGCTGCTAGTTCGGCAAATGGTGGGAAATTCCCACTACCGAGTTTATAGAACCAGTCCGAATCGGCAGGAATCCACTCCTGACTCCCAGCATTCACTGACTGGGGAATTCTGAAAGTAAAAGTCCACAAGTCTTAAAGTTGCAAAGTTTGGAGACCCCTGGCCTTTAGGTTGAGGAAAGTTGTGTACAATATTAACATATGTAAACTTTAAGAATATTTGTTGAATTAATTTGTGTTTTTTTTTATTTGGGGCTTGTCAGATTCTTGCCGCTTGATAGATGAATAATCTCTGGCTCTTAATTGATCATTGGCAGCAGAATTGGGTTAGTACAGTGGTACCTCTACCTACGAACGCCTCTACTGAGTCCTTCGGGATTGGGCAGCATAGAAGTCAAATAAATAAATAAATATCTAGATAAGAATTGGGTGTTCAAGATTTTTTTGCCTCTTCTCAAGAACCATTTTCCACTTAGAAACCTAAGCCTCTGAAATAGGAAAAGGCAGGGAGAAGCCTCTATGGGGTCTGTCAAGGTTCTTCAGGAATCTCCTGAAAAGAAACAGGGCCGGAAAGGGGAGGGAGAAGGCTCTGCGGGGCCTCTAGGACTCTCCTGGGAGGAAACAGGGCCAGAAAAGGTGGGGGGAAGCCTCCAAGGGGCCTCTCAAGGAATCTCCTGGGAGGAAACAGGGCCTCCACCCTCCCTGTGGTTTCCCCAATCGAACACATTATTTGCTTTTACATTGATTCTGTCTGAATTTGTCTTGTGTAGTCAAAATAATTATTGTTTGTAGAATGGAAAAATGCATATATAATTAATAATGTAGTGTGCATTTATTGAATCTTGGTCCACTATTACAGCATCATCTTTATTGTTGCTGAATTCATGAATATTGTTGTAACTTCAGCAGCATTTCAGAATATTTTTATATGCACAAGGTCAAAGTTCAGTTCTTGGATTTCTCCAAGTCCTATGTGAAAGATGTTAATAAAAACTAGAATAACAAAGTTGCAAGGCACCTTGAGGGTCTAGTCCAACCCCTTGCTCAAGTCGACCTTATATCATCCCAAACAAATGGTGGTCCAGTCACTTCCTAAAAACCTCAGTGATAGAGCACTCGCATTTCTGGACACCAGCCATTCCATTATAAATTGTTCTAATTTCACTGAAGAAATTTCTTCTCAGTTCTCGATTGGGTCTCTTTTTAACCATCTTCCATCCACTACTTCTTGTCCTGACCTTCAGAGTCAACCCCCTATTCTCTGACAGCCAATGAAGTACTGGAAGGCTGCTGTCATATCACCTCAAGTGTCTTTATACCTAGATTTTTCAACCATTCATTGTATAGTTTAGCCTCCAGAACATTTGTCACTTTTGTTGCTCTTCTCTATGCTCTTTCTAGGATGTCAACATATTTTCTGTATCGTGGTGACCAAAACTGAATACAGTCTCCCAAGTGTGGTCTCACCAATGCAGTAGCACTGTCACTTCGTGTGATCTTGATGCTCTCTCTCTGCTAATGAGTCTAAGACTGCATTGGCTTTTTGGCAGCTGCATTATATTTATTTATTTATTGGATTTGTATGCCGCCCCTCTCTGGAGACTCGGAGCGGCTAACAGCAACAATAAAGCAGTGTACAATAGTAGTCTGATGCTAGAAACAATTAAAAACCCATTAATATAAAAAACCAAACATACACACAGACATACCATACATAAATTGTATAGGCCCGGGAGAGATATCTCAATTCCCCCATGCCTGGCGGCAAAGGTAGGTTTTAAGGAGTTTATGAAAGGCAAGGAGGGTGGGGGCAGTTCTAATCTCTGGGGGGAGCTAGTTCCAGAGAGTCGGGGCTGCCACAGAGAAGGCTCTTCCCCGGGACCCGTCAAACAACATTGTTTAGTCGACGGGACCCGGAGAAGGCCAACTCTGTGGGTCCTAACCGGTCGCTGGGATTCATGCGGCAGAAGGCGGTCTCAGAGATATTCTGGTTCAGTGCCGTTAAGGGCTTTATAGGTCATAACCAACACTTTGAATTGTGACCGGAAATTGATCGGCAACCAATGCAGACTGCGGAGTGTTGGTGTAACATGGGCATACCTGGTGAAGCCCATGATTGCTCTGGCAGCTGCGTTCTGCACGATCTGAAGTTTCTGAACACTTTTCAAAGGTAGCCCCATGTAGAGAGCATTACATTTGTCGAATCTCGAGGTGATGAGGGCATGAGTGACTGTGAGCAGTGAGTCCCGGTCCAGATAGGGCCGCAACTGGTGCACCAGGCGAACCTGGGCAAACGCCCCCCTCGCCACAGCTGAAAGATGGTTCTCTAATGTGAGCTGTGAATCGAGGAGGACGCCCAAGTTGCGGACCCTCTCTGAGGGGGTCAATAATTCCCCACCCCAGGGTTATGGACTATTTGGTAGTGGTACTGTCTATCCCACATTGTTCTATCTTACCAAGAAATAGATGGTGGTTTATTTTGTCAAGTACCTTACTGAAGTCTTAGAAAACTATGTCCATAGCATTTCCATGATCCATTAACTTAGTCATTTGTCAAAGAAGGCAATAAGATTTATCTGGCCTGATCTGTTTTTAACCCTTTTGTTAAACTGCTAGTTGACTGCTAGTGATCACCTTGCTCATATCTAAGTGCTGATTGATTCTCTCTTCCAGACTTTTTCCAGATATAAATATCGGGCTGATTGGTCTGTAGTTTCCTGGATTTGCTTTTCCCTTTTTGAAGATTGGAACCACATCAGCATTTTTCCAGTTCTCTTGCAATTATCCTGTGTTCCAAGAGTTTAAAAGAGTCTGTTCAGTGGTTGCCAGCTCCTTCAAAATCCTGGGATGCAATCCATCTGGTCCTGAAGATTTATCTAGAGCTGATTGATGTTTTATTGCCATATTCTTGCCTATTTTGACTTGTATTCCTGTTCTGTCTCCTGCAGTGCTGCTTTTGATAGTTGATTTTTCCCCTTTTGCCTGATTAAGCAGTTCCACTTTCTCCTTGCTTCCTGTCACTTCCCTGCCATCTTCTCCCATTAGTGGGCTGATCGTTCCCTTGACTTTTTTCTTGCTTCTTACATATTGAAATAAGCATCAGCATCATCAATATTATTTATTATTTGTTGCAAGTCTTAGTTCATTCCGAGCCTTAGCTTTCCTGACTCCAACTTTGCAGATTTGCTGGTATTTTGCTTTGGTTAACTGTCCTTTTCCCACTATTTATACTTGTCCTTCTGTCCCTTGGTTTATCAGAGAGTTGTTTATGCAGCCCTAACTAAAGTCTTTGTCTAGGGCAGCGATGGCGAGCCCTTTTTTCCTTGGGTGCCAAAAGAGCGTGCACGAGCACTATCGTGCATGCAAATATGCCCACACCCAGAATTCAATGCCTGGGGAAGGCAAAAACATCTTATCCTGCCCTCCGGAGGCCCCCTGGAGGCCAAAAATGGCCTGTTTCCCAACTTCTGGTGGGCCCAGTAGGCTTGTGTTTCGCCCTCCCCAGGCTCCAAAGGCTTCCCTGGAGCCAGGGGAGGGTAAAAATGCCCTCTGCCATTCTTCAGAGGCTCTCTGGAAGCCAAAAACGCCCTCCCAAAGCCTCTGTGTGAGCCAAAAATCAGCTGGCCAGCACACACATGCACTTTGGAGCTGAGCTAGGGCAATCGCTCATAGTGCCAGCAAATATGGCTCCACGGGCCACCTGTGGCACCTGTGCCATAGGTTTGTCATCATTGGTCTAGGGTCTCTTCCTTTGGTAGTATTGTTTTAGATTGTGCTTTTATAATCTTTCATGGAGTTGTGGTTAGCTCTGGCCCAGCTCCTGCCCCAAGGACTGTGGATGTGGGGGAGACATCCACATCCTGCAGGCCTGTTTTGCCCCCAGTGGAATCTGATGATGAAGGCTCCTCTGACCAAGAAGACATGAGTGACAGGGAGGAGGAAAGTGTGGCAGACAGCTCAGAAGGAGATCAATTATCTCCTCCTTGGATTCAGAACAAGAGTTAATGATAGAGCCACACATGCGGAGAGCGATGCATAGGCAACAACAACTGAGAGATTATTATCAAAGAAAATGAGGCCACCTGTGGTTGGGTGGGGCTGTGGTAATTAGTGAGGTTGCTATAAATAGCAGCCTGTGGGTTTGGCCATTGTGGAGGATTATCTGATCATTGTGTTTCGTGACTGCTTTACTGACTTTGACCTTTTGTGTGCTGATTTCCCCCCGCTTTGAAACTAAACCAGAGCAAAGTGTGTGTCACTTTGTGTAAGAAGAAGGACTGTGAATTGCCTCACAGCTGCAAGCTAAGTATCACAGAACTGATAAGGGACTTGTACAAATTACCATTTTGTTTGGAGACAAGTGCTCTTTGCTATACAAAAAGAGGGCTTAGTTTAAGTGAATTTTCATTATATAAAGAACATTGTTTTGAATTTTCAAACGTGTGTGTGTCTGAAATTTGTACCTGTGAATTTTTGGGAGGAGTCTGCCAGAGAGCCCGACAGAACACATGAATTGTATTTTGTGAAACCAACTTCTCTCCTTGCACATAAACTTCCCCAAGTTTGGTGTTCTCTGCATGGTTGCAACTTGCTCAGAGCCCGGTGTCGTCAGTTCTGTTTCTCTGAGTTACTCTTAATTTCCCAACCCAACACTGTCTGCTGCTTTCTCCATGGGGATTAAGAGAAGATGCATTGTGTTGCTATAGAAGCACAATGAAGTTGCCTCAAGATACTAGGCGAGCTAGTTTATTCCTTACCAGATTGATGGAGGATCCTGTTTCTCTTTCGCCCCGAGTGCGACTGCCAGTTTCTCAATCTGTATCATACCAGAAGGCAGAATTCAACCTTTCCCTGTGAGAGCCCCCAGTAACAGTTGGCTCCCGGGCTGCTGAGAGCAACTCATGCCTGAAATCATTGGGAACATATCTTCCTCCCAGTAGGAGCCAAAACCGGTGTCACTTTCCCTCATACCACCACTTTACTTAATTTGCTTAAGGGCAGGGCTGTACCATGATAGATGCAGTCAGTGTGCATTGATGGGTGTAAAAGTCAAGCCAAATCCACTTTGTTCTGTTCTTCTTTTTAAATATTTTTATTTGAAAAAGAAAACACAAAAGTAAATACAGAAGAAACTAAAAGAAAATTAAATTAATAATAGTATATACAGATTAGATTAGATTAGATTAGATTAGATTTATTGGATTTATATGCCGCCCCTCTCTGCAGACTCGGGGCGGCTCACAACAACGGCAAAAACAGTACATAGTAACAAATCTAATATTTAGCAATCTAAATTACAGTTTTAGGTTAAAAAGTTCATAAAAGCAACCCCATTATATATAAAAAACAAGCACACAATTAATCATACACCAAAACAACATGGGCAAGGGGGAGATGTTTCAATTCCCCCATGCCTGATGTCAGAGGTGGGTTTTAAGGAGTTTACGAAAGGCAAGGAGGGTGGGGCCAATCCTAATCTCTGGGGGGAGCTGGTTCCAGAAGGTCGGAGCCACCACAGAGAAGGCTCTTTCCCTGGGTCCCGCCAGACGACATTGTTTAGTCGACGGGACCCGGAAAAGGCCAACTCTGGGACCTAACCGGTCACTGGGATTCGTGCGGCAGAAGGCGGTCCCGGAGATATTCTGGTCCGGTGCCATGAATGGCTTTATAGGTCATAACCAACACTTTGAATTGTGACCGGAAACTGATCGGCAACCAATGCAGACTGCAGAGTGTTGGTGTAACATGGGCATACTTAGAGAAGCCCATGATTGCTCTCGCAGTTGCATTCTGCACGATCTGAAGTTTCCGAACATTTTTCAAAGGTAGCCCCATGTGGAGAGCATTACAGTTGTCGAGCCTCGAGGTGATGAGCATTAAATATCAGCATTAAAGTCATTATATTTATATTATATTAATTATACACTAGACTATATTTTGTCTCAAGCATATAAATTAGTACATGCTTTTTTCCATGAACAAAATAATTTCAGATATACTTCAATGATTTATCAAGCAGGCTATATTACCCCCTAAATTGTAAGGTCTAGATTTTGTTACATACTTCAAAATATTTAAGAAAATAAAAATAATCAACAAACTAAAAATCAAATAATAAACAACTAAAAATCAAAACTAAACTACCTATACCTTTCTTTATCTTAACACATATTTTATTGTTGTATATATTTCCCCCAGTAATGCTTTATGACTATGCGTTACTGCTTTTCTTCAATAAGAATAGCTGTCATCTATCCATTGACTTTTGTTACTATGCAACTTAGTATTACTATACTAACATAATGGTTAGTATAGTAGTATAGTAGAGATAGTATACAGAGATAGAACATAATGGTTATGTTCTATCTCTAAATCGGGTTTGTCATTTTAGTAATGTGTATAATTAATTAATCAATTATTTTATTTTATTCAATTTCTGTTTGCATTTGTGAATGATGAATTTAATGCTAATTTTATTTTATGTTCATTTTGTCCTTTTCTTAAGAAACAGCTAGTGTTTTTTTTTAAAAAGACATCTAGATCTTAAAGCATCAAGTGCTTTAAGTAGATGAACACATGTTTTAAAATTGTACCCTGAGTTATGAGTTAATATCATTTAAAAGGATCTACGACAACTAAAAGCAGATAATTTATAGACACCAAAATGAAATAGCATCCACCAAGTAAATGCCAAAAGCATATTAAGGCAACCTACTGACAGACTGTATCACCGAAGTAGCCTTCATCTAGTGTTTAAAAACTAAGAAAACTGATGCCAGAAGGCTGCCTTTGAGAAGGGCATCCAATAGATAAGAATCTGCTAAAGCAGTGATGGTGAACCTATGGCATGCATGCCATGGATAGCAAATGTAGTCATATCTAAGGGCACATGGAGTGTTGCTGTAGCTCAGCTCCAGCACAGCCAGCTGATTTTCGGCATTCTTTTCAGCTGTTTTCACTCTGCCCAGGCTTCAGGAAAGCCTCCTGAACCCTTGGCACAATGAAAAATGGACCAGCGGCCCAACCGCCCAACCAGAAGTTTGGAAAAGAACTTCTCGTTGGATCATTTTTCACCATCCCCAGAGTTTAAGAAAGCCTTCCAAGCCCCCCAAAAGGTTCGCCATTAATGTGCTAGAGCATTGATGGCAAACCTTTTTTCCCCCCGGGTGCCAAAAGAGCCTGGGTGAGCGCTATCGCGCATGCATGAGTGCCCAAACCCATATTTCAATGCCTGAGGAAAGTGAAAACAGCTGCTCACGCTTCCTAAAGGCCCTTTGAAGGCCAGAAACGGCTTGTTTCCCAACTTCTGGTGTGTTCAGTAGACTCATGTTTCACCCTCCGCGGGCTCCCTAGGTTTCCCTGGAGCTGGGGGAGGGTAAAAATGTCCTCCCCCATCCCCCCAGAGGCTCTCTGGAAGCCAAAAACACCCTCCCAGAGCCTCTGTGCGAGCCCAAAAACAGCTGACCGATACACACATGCACATTGGAGTTGAGCTAGGGCAACAGCTCACGTGCCAGCAGATACGGCTCTGTGTGCCACTTGTGCCATAGGATCGCCATCACTATACTAGAGCAAGGCTCATACATTGCCTTTTGTTCTTTAAACCTACCTTGTCTCTATTATTGAAAATCTCAAATCCATCTCCATCCACTTGGCTGGGGTGTTTTAGGATTCCTGCTCAGGCAGGGGGTTGGACTTGATGGTACCTTTCAACTCTAACAATAAATAAAATAAATTTAATTTCCCAATCTATCCCTTGCTCTCAACTTACCTAACTATTCCTTTGTGAATCCTTTGTGGATAAGATGCCTTAGATTAGGATGCTCATCCCCTAGCATAGTACTAGTTACATTCATTTTATAAATGTGCATGGTGTTTTTTTTTTAATTGTTTCATTGTTTACGCTGTGTTGTTTTTAACCCAGCAAAGGTGCTCAGGGTCTTATGAAATCCTTGCAAGAGTTTACTGCCCTTTCTAACCAGTAGCTCATCTTCACATTTCTCCACCCACCCATTGGACAAATGCACCCTCCACTGGTTTCTGGCCTCAGATGTTCCAGGGCAGATGTGCTATCTCTATTGGATGGTGCTCATTCCAACTCCTACTCCTCCGGGATCCACCAGGGCCATGACCCATTGGCTATTTTTTTGCATATATTCAAAACCTTTTGTACTTTCATTTAATGATAATTATTCAGCTGTTCTGGCAGAGTGGACAAGTTATCAATCATGTCAACTGCTACCCCTTGACTAAAAGCAGAGGCCAAAACCATTCCAGCAATGGCCAACACACCAGCAAAAATACCTGCTGAGCCGACAGTAATTTTGGCAATTGTACAGTCCTTAAAGGTCTTGTCAATGTCACGGACTATTTCCTGGAGAATTTGGATGCTTGCTTCAAATCTTTCAGGGAAGAAAATTCTTTCACAAACTTAAGCAGAATTGCTATTGGCAACTCCCTTTCTGTGAAAAATGAAAGCAACATATATTTTAAGATTTGAACTAATAGGTACAGTGGTACCTCTACCTACAAACACCTCTTCTTACGAACTTTTCTAGATAAGAACCAGTGTTCAAGATTTTTTTTGCCTCTTCCCAAGAACCATTTTCCATTTACAAACCCAAGCCTCTGAAACTGTAACCGGAAAAGGCAGGAAGAAGCCTCCATGGGGCATCTCTAGGAATCTCATGGGAGGAAACAGGGCCAGAAAAGGTGGAGAGAAGCCTCCATGGGCCTCTCAAGGAATCTCCTGGGAGGAAACAGGGCCTCCACCCTCCCTGTGGTTTCCCCAATCGCACACATTATTTGCTTTTACATTGATTCCTATGGGAAAAATTGCTTCTTCCTACGAACTTTTCTACTTAAGAACCTGGTCACAGAACGAATTAAGGTTGTAAGTAGAGGTACCACTGTATTAGATTTGAAGTGGGGGAAAAACCTCATAGAAAGTAGAAATAATGAATAGATCTGTAAACATGTAGCGCTTACCTTCATAAGGGTCACTGGAGTCTGGGTTCTCCTGGCCCTCTTTGGCTGCCAATCTACCCTGGTCCCTTTCTGATGCATCAATGACTCAATAGTGTCAACCCCTAACCCCCAACATTTCTCCCTTAGACTATCCACGATTGACCTCTCCAGGTTCCTAAGAGGTCAGTAAGGGGCATACATAAATGCACTAGTGTGCCTTTCGTCCCCTGTCCAATTGTCTTTCCTTTATTTCATATATCATATATATTTTCTTTCTTTCATATACCTTCTCTATTTTTACATATTATCTTTATATATATTACTTCCTGTCTATTCTCTTCCATATGTATTGTGTATTGGACAAATGAATAAATAAATAAATAATCTCTAGTTGCTAGGGTTATGTGATGGGGTGGTGGTCAGCCTCCTCTCAGCAGGCAGGTCATGTAACAGGTTGGTATTCAGTTGGCTAGTTGGAGCTTCTTCCTCTTCTCCACTCCCTTCTGAATTGACCGCTGGGCTGTTCTTCCATGGCCTCGGTTCCTTCGTTGTTGCCTCCGTTCCCTCAAACTCTTTTCTTTTTCAGGCCTGCATCACAGAAGCTTTTTCTTTCCTCTTTTATCAGGTTTGTCCCACAGAGGCCTCTGCTATCCTACCCCCTTACTTCTCTTAGGCTTGGCCCACAAAAGCCTCTGCTATCTGTTATGGCCTGTCCATGTCCTACACAAGTGAAGATCAAGAGACGGGTGTGAGTTGGTATAATAATAATTATTATTATAATAATAATTTATTGGATTTGTATGCCGCCCCTCTCCGTAGACTCGGGGCCGTATCCTAGGCCAGTGTACCTGGCACTCGAGTCAGAGAGGAGGTCGGAGTGGATGTGGGGTCAGAGGTTGAAAGCCAACCAGGGACTATTGCATCTCCAGTGGTGCACATGAGTGACTCAGGAGAAGAGGAGGAGCCTCTTCTTGATGCCAGGGTACGCAGAACTGTCAGAAGGCATGAGTGGCTGAGCAAGAGGAGGTCTTTGGGTGAACAGATCCCTAGAACACTTGGCCACGCCTTGTGGCTACTTAAGGGTGAGCCTTGTGATGGGCCATTGCAGAAGTCGACTTTCGTATGTGCTAGATGGGTTATTGGACCTGGAGGAACTTGGAAATAAAAACAGGGAGACGTCTGTTAAAAGAAAAATCTATATCTTCAGCTTTACCTTGTTTTTAATTATTTACCTTTTTCTCAAGGTAAATGCATGAAAATATAAGCTATGCTGATAAGCAGGCCTGAAGCCAATTAATTCAGTACCCTATTTATTAACACCCAATTTAGATAGAGCCACATTTACGGGATTTGAGAGGGTACTGCTGTTGAAAATGGAAAGCTTTGGGTTAAACTAGAGTCTCTCAATACTGCTTGGTTAAGTTGAGTAGCTTAATGAAGTTGCTTCCCAGCTGTCTCTCTTCCTTCATGCCACCTGCTCTTGATTAAAAAGCAAGAGGTTCATGCCAGTCGGTTCAACTATTCTTAATCTGTTGCAGTTGCGTATATGGTCAAGGGTGCAGCTTTGCTACTAAAAAAGGAAGAGTGATGTTGAATTCCTCTGAGTTGACTTAGCCAACTGCCTGCCTTGCCTGTCTTAGTTTCTTCACTTCTCACCCCTTGCTGCTGCTTGGTGAGAATAGGAAAATTATACACGTAATGTCTATATACTGTAAATAAGGGAAAGGATGACCTATTCACACCAAACTCAATTGTTCCTTTTTAACTGGCAATTGACTTCACTGCCTTGCTGGCTGTACATACATAAGAAACTCTGAAAATCAGCGCTACTGAACGAATGTGATGTCTACTATTATGTGCAGGGCCTGGGGATGCAAAATCTAATAAGGATTTCCTTTACAAGCATTTTCATTTCCAAGAACACTTTGTGTGTTAGAGGCAGTTAACAATTTCAAAAATGGGTGGTTGGGAGAGAAATGCAGAAAAAACAATTGTTGCCAATCTGCCTTCCATTGAGGACCTGTATACTGCACGAGTCAAAAAGAGGGCAGTGAAAATATTTACAGACCCCTCGCATCCTGCACATAAACTGTTTCAACTCCTACCCTCAAAACTTCACTACAGAGCACTGCACACCAAGACAACTAGACACAAGAACAGTTTTTCCCCAAATGCCATCACTCTGCCAAACAATTCCCTCAACACTGTCAAACTATTTACTAAGTTATTACTACTAGTTTTTTCTCAGCATTGCTATCACTCATTTCCTCCTACTTACGACTGTATGACTGTAACTTGTTGCTTGTATCCTTAAGATTTCTATTAATATTGATTGTTTCCTCATTGCTTATTTGACCCCTATGACAAGTGTTGTACCTCATGATTCTTGACAGATGTATATTTTCTTTTATGTACACTGAGAGCATCTGCACCAAAGACAAATTCCTTGTGTGTCCAATCCCACTTGGCACCGGACCAGGGTATCTACGAGACCGCCTTCTGCCGCACGAATCCCAGCGACCGGTTAGGTCCCACAGAGTTGGTCTCCTCCAGGTCCCATCAACTAAATAATGTCGGTTGGCGGGACCCAGAGGAAGAGCCTTCTTTGTGGTGGCTCCGACCCTCTGGAATCAGCTCCCTCCAGAGATTAGAACTGCCCCCACCCTCCTTGCCTTTTGTAAACTCCTTAAAACCCACCTCTGTCGTCAAGCATGGGGGAACTGAAACACCTCCCCCTGCCTATGTAGTTTTCTGTGTATGATATGACTGTATGTATGTTTTTTTATATATTGGGGTTCCTTGTTTTTAGAGTTTTTAAAATGTATTATTGTTATTTTAGAGTTTAACTATTAGATTTGTCACTATACAGTATATTGTTTTTATCGTTGCTGTGAGCCGCCCCGAGTCTACGGAGAGGGGTGGCATACAAATCTAATAAATAATAATAATAATAATAATAATAATAATAATAATAAAGAATTCTAAACAGGGCTGCTATTTAGGCCAGATACATTCCTGATTGAGGAATGGGACAATTCACCATGGTCAGCTCACTGCAGCCAATTCGCCATGGCCAATTCACCACGGGGCAACTTGCCCTAGGATTCACTTAGTTCCTTTTATTTTTTGTTCACTCACATTTTCATCAAAATTATTTTATGTCTTGTATCAAAGGAAATAATTGCTGTGATTACCAGCTGTTGTAATGCTTTGATGAATTGTCCCATGTGGCGAGAGGACCAGGGCAAGTTATCTCGCAGTGAGTTGGCTGCAGTGAGTAGACAATGGCAAAGTGACCATGGCACATTGACCACAGCGAATTGGCCACAATGAATTGTCATAGACCCTCCGGATTGCAATATCGGATGAGAAGAAGAGAAAATCTGCAAACATGCAAACTGGATTCTATCAAGCTGTATCAAGAACCTGAGAAAAAGAAGCATGCAAATAATTTTTGGCAATGTAAAATACTTGCAACTTTATCACTTTTCACAGAGAAGCACTCCATTTCCCATTGTGTAATCCAGTTGTAAATGGGGTCCTGAATTCTATAGTTTATTAAATAGCAATAGCACTTACACTTATATACTGCTTTACAGTGCTTTGCAGAACTCTGTTAAGTGGTTTATTGCATCAGCATCAGGGATGGGTTCTCACCTCGCTGCTGGTTCACTTCCTCACATGCCACATGGGCGTACATATGTGCAGTGCTAAAACCCCAGCTTCTACTCATGTGCAGAAACAAAAAACAGCTTCTACCTGTGCACAGAAGCAAAAAACAAGATGGCGGTGACATAGGCGCAGCTGAGGGAACCAGTTTGGGGGCATGTCCAGTCTCCCCTTCCTGCTGGTTTGGCAAGTGTCGGGAAATTCCCACTACCGGTTCTATAGAACTGGTCCGAACTGGCAGGAACCCACCTCTGGTCAGATATTACTCCCAACAATCTGAGACCTCATTTTATTGATCTTAGAAGAAAGGAAGGTTGAGTCAATTTTGAGCCAGTCAGGATCAAACTCCTGGCAGTAGAATGCATAGAAACATAGAAGATTGACGGCAAAAAAGACCTCATGGTCCATCTAGTCAGCCCTTATACTATTTCCTGTGTTTTATCTTAGGATGGATATTTGTTTATCCCAGGGATGTTTAAATTCAGTTACTGTGGATTTACCAACCACGTCTGCTGGAAGTTTGTTCCAAGCATCTACTACTCTTTCAGTCAAATAATATTTCCTCAGGTTGCTTCTGATCTTTTCCCCAACTAATCTCAGATTGTGCCCCCTTGTTCTTGTGTTCATTTTCCTATTAAAAACACTTCCCTCCTGAACCTTATTTAACCCTTGCAGAATTGCCCTGCACACTTCATTCAATCGATGGTGTTCCTACGGCTTTTTCAATGAGCTTATACATCGCAGAAGTCGCACAATGAAAATATAATTAATAAAATGAATTTCCGCCCCAGCAGAATGTTATAAGGTTAATCAAATAATGAGTTTTCAATTTAGGGTCAATAAAGCACAAGAATATTTAAGGGCCCTATACAAACTATCCAATAAAGAGCAATAATCTGAGAATCCGGCATATTCGGTTCTGTTCAGCAAAGCAAAAGGTTCAGAGAGCAGAGTATTCAATTCAGTGAGAGGAAGATAAAGGAGATTTTGAGAGCCTTGCAGAGAGAGACATTCACTTCACTCGGGGTTTAATTATAAGCAAGCGCAGAAAGAAAATAGGCACTTGCCATAACAAAGAAAGCCAGAATTGTGTGCCACACCGAAGGAGGAGAGACATACAGTACACACACACGCACATAAATAGTGTTGAGAAGGAACATCTTTTACATAGTCCTTCACTCTGAATGGAGTATAAAATAGGAAAATATTTCTGAGTGGAAGAGAGGGAGAAATGAGTCATCATCCTTTGCAGCTTGTGCAGAATTCTCCTTCAAGGACAATTTCAGGTGGATGCTATAACAGTTCGATAGAGGAGCCTGGAGTAGCTACCAAGAGCTTCTTTTTTTTAACCAGGAATCTTTGGCTAGGTTTGCTCAATCTGCTTCTTGGATTCCTGAAATCGGAGGCTTTCTGGAGCCAGGACATCAGACTCAAGGACTAGATATTAATACACTGCTTCTTTGTCTGATTCTGGATGTCTGATTCTTAATTCCGATCCTAGGAAGCCCACTAGATCTTCCAGGCTGGGAAAACCAATGCAGCAATTGGGGAACTGGAAGATATATTTGTTCTGTCGAGCTCTCTGGTAGAATCCTCCCGAAAATTCACAGATACAAATTTCAGATACACACAAGTTTAAAAATTCAAAACAACGTCCTTCATAACGAAAATTCAAATAAACTAAGCGCTCTTTTTGTATAGCAAAGAGCACTCGTCTCCAAACAAACTGGTAATTTGTACAAGTCCCTTATCAGTTCTGAGATACTTAGCTTGCAGCTGTGAGGCAATTCACAGTCCTTCTTCTTTCACAAAATGAAACACACTTTGCTCTGCTTTAGGTTCAAAGCGGGGAAAAATCAGCACACAAAGGTCGAAGTCAGCAAGGCAGGCACGAAACACAAGGATCAGATAATCCTCCACAATGGCCAAACCCACAGGCTGCTATTTATAGCAGCCTCACTAATTACCACAGCCCCACCCAACCACAGGTGGCCTCATTTTCTTTGATAATAATCTCTCAGTTGTTGCTGCCTATGCATTGCTCTCCACATGCGTGGCTGTATCATTAACTCTTGTTCCGAATCCAAGGAGGAGCTAGATAATTGATCTCCTTCTGAGCTGTCTGCCACACTCTCCTCCTCCCTGTCACTCATGTCTTCTTGGTCAGAGGACCCTTTATCAGCAGATTCCACCGGGGGCAAAACAGTCCGGCGGCATGTGGAGGTCTCCCCCGCATCCACAGGAGCTAGGCCAGGGCTAACCACAACAATATTTAAGACATTCTAATGTCTTAAGAAGGGAACATGCCAGAAAGGGTTTATTTGATTTTTTTATTTCCAGAGATTTTCCTCAGGCTGCGTTAGGGGTGGGTTCTAACTTACCTCATTGCCGGTTTGCTTCCTCCTGGGCTGCGTGGCTGCGTGTGCATTGTGCACCATGTGGCTGTGTCATGCGTGTATGTATGCATGCGCAATGCCAAATATTTGCATTTTTTAAAAGCCAAAAACAAGATGGTGGCGCAGTGCCAGAAGATTGGATTCTGTGCATGTGCAGAAGAAAAAAAACAGCAAACAATCCCCTCCCAAAATCCCCTTCCCCCTGTAAAAAAATTCAGGGTAGAATTTTTTGCTGATTTATTTTCTTCTACACATGCGCAGAAACTGACTTTCCAGCACTGCACCACCATCTTGTTTTTGACTCCTCCCCCCAATAAAAAATTCCCCCGAAAGGATGACATCATCCACGAACTAGAACTGAGAGAACTGGCTCCGTGATGTCACTAGCAATTTGCTACCGGTTCTATAGAACTGGTGCTCACCAGGAGGAACCCACCTCTGGGCTGCACCCAGTGATGGGCTCTTACGGGTATGGTCAGGAATGCCGTACCGGTAGCAAAATTTGGAGCTGTACCCCAGAGCACCCAATTTGCACTGAAAGATGTTGAAACAAAATGCATAATCCACGCCCACAGTGTGGTAGTAAAAATTTTGGAACCCCATCACTGGCTGCACCCCAGAGTGCCAGAATCACTGTTCCAGTGGCGGAAATGGAATGTGTAGCCTTGCTGCCATTGGGCGTGCATGTACTGTGTACGTGCAATCATTGCGATTCTAATGATTCCGGCACTTTTTTTGCGTGTGGCCGGCTTTCTGCTTTCCCACGCCGTAGTGGTGCGTGAAAGAATAAAACAGCCCATGCGGTTGGAGCTCGGGACCCACACGATGACCCATCTTCTCAGCAGAAGAGCAGTGCACTCAAGGTAAAGTCGGCTGCTGGGTGATGTAACATTGGCATCACAGATCCGGTTCTGTCGATGCTGTCCGTGGGCACCGCCATCTTTTTTTCTGAATTTCCACCCAATTTTTCTGTGTTTGGATAGTTTCTCATCATTTTTTGCTTTGAAAAAAATCTTCCTGCCTGCTCCTGGGTTAATACTGACCTTTATTTCTTCACCCGAAACAAAATAGATCAGGTCTTCAGCTGTGTTTCGGACTGAATCTACCTTCTGAACATGCGCAGAAGTGAAATTGCATGAGGGGACACACATATACAAAACGTCACAATGCGAACCGGTGGCAATGTGGGGTGACTTGATCGAAGTGGGGTGAAGTGTATAAAATCATGCATGGGATAGAAAAGTTGGATAGAGAAAAATTATTTTCTCTATCATACAATACTAGGACAAGGGGGCACTCCCTAAAGCTCATAGGTAAGAAAGTGAGGACAAATCAAGGGAAATATTTCTTCACCCAGATGGTCGTTGGTTTATGGAATTCACTTCCAAAAGAGGTCGTGACAGCTGTCAGCCTAGATGGCTTCAAGGCAGGATTAGACAGATTCATGGATGCCAAGTGTATTGGTTATTGAAACGGATGTCCATATGCCGCCTCTATGTTGGTTGAGGCCAGTGTTTCCCAACCTTGGCAACTTGGAGATATCTGGACTTCAACTCCCAGAATTCCCCAGCCAGCATTCTCTGGCTGGGGAATTCTGGGAGTTGAAGTCCAGATATCTCCAAGTTGCCAAGGTTGGGAAACACTGGTTGAGGCAGGCAGGATTCCCTTGAGTACCATTTGTTGGGGGTCAGGGGAAAGGGAGGGTCTTGCCTTCTCTTTCTGCTCATGATCCCCATGGACAGACAGTTGGTGGGCCACTGTGTGACATAGAATGCTGGACTCGATGGGCTTTGGCCTGATTCAGCACGGCTCTTCTTATGTTCTTATGTTCTTATGAAGATAAATGGAACCCACCCCTGGCTCAGAGCAATTAGCATTCCCTGTATCTGTTAGAACTGCTGAACGTAGAAGTATCCTGGATACGGTTCTTCTCTTACACCCTGCTTTCTGCAAACAGGAGTCCTTTTCCTAATCAGATTTCTTGTCCAACAGAGACCCCATATCCAGGCAAAGAAGTTAAGGGCAAGGGTGGAAGCTGTCATCCTATCTTACGCTCTGCAGGTGACATAAAAAGATGTGGCTTTCTTCTCAGCAGTATTCTTTGACCATAAAAGAGGAAACAGCCGTCTAAGGAGCTGAATGCCACTCTGTCTCTGACAGGAGGCCTGCTCTCAAAGAGAAGGAAAAACCATCCAAGAGGTAGTTAAGAAGAAAATGTGCATCTATGCTTAATATTGTGCCCATATATCCAGTGTTGTGTTGCTGCCAATTTGGACCGACCGGTTCTTTAGAACTGGTAATGGAAATCTCCCACCGCTTATCAAAATGGCAGCGATGAAACTGGTCCTCCCGTCACTATGGATTGCCAAAAAACCCACAGCCACTCCATCTTGTCAGGGTTGAGTTTGAGCCTATTCTAACTAGTATCAATAAAAGAGAAATATAACTAGTATCTTTAGTCCCAAATTATGGCTATATTAAAACCCTGTTCATACAAGTTTACGCTGTGTGTTGTTACCAATCAGCACCCAAACCCCTGAACTATGAATGAACCACACAGACTGGGTTCACACATCTATTTAAAAAAAATTAGTTAATTTGTAGTACATTGTGACATGCAAATCCAAACGACATGCCTATTAATCTATCATAGCCTCCCACATGAACTTGCTACCGCATTTATCAAAATGACAAATGCTATGTTGCATCACAAGCTTCATCCTTTTCATGTGTGCATAATATGACACCTGTACAACAGGGATAGAGGTTTTACATTGTGATGCCACTACTTATTTATTTATTTATTTATTTATTTATTTATTTAGTTAGTTAGTTAGTTAGTTAGTTAGTTAGTTAGTCAGTCGGACAGGTATAGTATTGTCGTTTGTATAAGCATAACATAAGTAGTAAATTATGACAAAAGAAGACAATTGGAGAGTAGGACAGGGACGGTAGGCACAGTCCTACTTATGCATGCCCCTTACAAACCTCTTAGAAAAAGTCAACTGTAGCAAGTCATTCCTATCTTCAAACAATGTTGTTACAGTGGGCTCAATAACAATGCTTATTTTCTTATTGTACACGACCCCCACTCCAGCCCACCCCCACAGAAACCTCCACGATCAGTTGTCGCTAGAACTGTTGCTTATGTGGAGGTTAAAACATTCTCTGACTACAGGGGTCGGTTTCAAAAATTTTAGCAAGGAATTCTCTGACTGATTGCTAGGTGGGCATGGCCTAGTTGGCTTCCTGCACCACAGTGTGGGGCTGGAAGGCATTTTTGTCCTCCCCAGGCTCCGCAGACTTTCCTCGAGCCTCTGGGAGGGCGAAAGTGGCCTCCCGAGGCTCCAGAGGCCTTCTCCAGGCCAGAAATGGGCCCAAATTTCTCAAACTTCTGGTACTGTACGTCCATTTTTTGCCCTCCTGAGCCTCTGTGTATAGCAACATTCGTGCGTCACATCAAGCATCTGACCTAAGCAATGTTTAGTGAGGCAGGTTTGAGAATCATAGCGGAAAAGAGAATTATTTACAAGCATACTATAAACATATGGACAACAGCTAGCACCCACATTCTAGAGTCAATGAGTCAAGCTCTCTGTGTGTATGCCTAGAAAGAAAAAAAGGCAGAAATATATGACTTCAGATTTCCAGTACAGTATCTCAAACAAAGAGAAGGAAGATTGCCAAAAGATAGACACAGAATAAATCCTTTATTTTCAATCAACACCCTACTACCCCCTTGTGGTCAGTAGCTCAAGAGGCATGGAAGAATACTACTATTGGATTGGGATACATTGATACATTGTTTGAAAACGTTGTATAAACATTTTAACAAAAGGGACGATCGTTAATTAAAAAAATAGTCCTATATGTATTTCAATACCTCCAAAAGAAAAAAAAATGTACCTCTCATTCAATATATACTATATAATATTTATTAATAGAAAACTACTGCAATCTACCGTATTTTCATTATTATATTCTGGGGAAATATCAGGTGAACCTCCTGTATTATTATTATTATTATTATTATTATTATTATTATTATTATTAAAATGTAAAACATTTCTTTTAGTTTTGTTTCACATTTCAACTCCTAGAAGGGTTTTTTAAAATGAAATTTTGGAACTTTTAAATGAAAATTTGGAATTTCAGAAGTAACAATATTCCTCACTCCCATTTTCTGAGTGCTCATAATACTGTAGTATCTCTTTTTCCAAAGCATACATATATTTAAAAATAGGCCTAGATATACAATTCCTAATTGTGTAACTTCTCTATCCCCATTTACCTCTCTGGCCATTAACAAGGAGTTGTGGTTAAAATAAGAAGCATTATATTGAATTTTCACGAGCAGATGTAGCCGTCATGCGCTCTTGTTTTCCATCTTTTATCCATGTTACTGGTTCTTATTGAATGGGAGCAAAGAACACAAGACAGTGTACCTAAAAGCCAAAGAAATAATGTCCTGTATCATATCCAATTCAACTTTTACATAGCTATGGTTTTCTATTAGCAATTCATTTTTATGCTACTTAGTTTAGTTAAATGAGCTTAATGTACTTGGGTCACGTACATGGAAAAATTAGCTTTACTGAGCAGGTACAAATTCCAGGTTTTGTTTTGTTGTGGTGTGAGTCTCTTGCTCCTCTGAGTGCTTATTTAGAAAACCTCTTGATTAAACCAATAAGACTATGAAAATATAATGATTAAATCAGTAAAATCTAGGAAAAAGTGAGATGATATAGCTGTTATTAGGCTAAATCCATCTGAAGATTAAGTCAGATTGATCAAATAATATAGCCTCATTTCTCCAGCAGGAGATTCTCTCATAAAGAATAGCAAGGAGCCTCTGTTTTCTGAGAAAAACAAATAAATAATTTTAATCCTCTGTATTTTTTTTAAAGAAAATCTGATGCATATAAATGATTCTATAAAGACCCTTTGGTAAGTACAAGACAGAAAATGTTTTCTACAATAACCAGTTCCATATTTTTCAAAGGAACTAAGAGCTCTTGGAGATGCTCTTCTACACTCTATTTTCTAAAAGTACCCATTTCTGGATCTTTCCTTCTTGGGAAAAACAATTAAATGAGCTGGCCTTTTCTGCAAACCATTTCCCATTCCTTCTTATTTATTTATTTATTGGATTTGTATGCCGTCCCTATCCGGAGACTCGGGGCGGCTAACAGCAATAATAAGACAGCGTATAACAATAATCCAATACTAAAAAAAATTAAAACCCATTATAATAAAAAACCAAACATACATACAGACATACCATGCATAAAATTGTAAAGGCCTAGGGAGAAAGGGTAGCAGAGGTGGGTTCTAAGTAGCTTACGAAAGGCAAGGAGGGTGGGGGCAATTCTAATCTCCGGGGGGAGTTGGTTCTAGAGGGCCGGGGCCACCACAGAGAAGGCTCTTCCCCTGGGTCCCACCAAGCAGCATTGTTTAGTTGACGGGACCCGGAGAAGACCCACTCTGTGGGACCTAACTGGTCGCTGGGATTCATGCATTATCATCATCATCTCAAGGCAAATCTCATGTCTGTTTGCTTTGTGATGGTTTGGTGAGAACAAGCTGTCCAGAAGCTCTAGTACTTTTTATTCAAAAGCTCCAGTGCTTTTTAAAAGTTCACATTTTATTAGGCCTGCCTTTCTGTGCTTTGCTTGCTTTACTAGCTTCCGCAATGCTAAACTTGTCCAGGAACACAGAGACATCCTTCCTGTTCACATATGGTCTTCGTGCTGGTGGTGGGAGGGAAATAAATGGCTTTCTGGAGAAAATAAATTGTTCATCGGAAGCTATTAATCCAAAGTTATAAAATCATTGTCCAAAAGAGCAAGTGCACAATAGAGAAGAGGAGAGGCTAGCAACCTTTGTTGACCAGTAACCTGTCCCAATGGTTTAAATCTCATAATGCAGCCATACACCTCACTAATATTTTGTATGAGATTCTAATGAAATATAATGCAATTTTAATTCACAAAATGTTGACAGTCCTGCAAAAAATCTTGGAAAAGACAAGATTTGACAGTGAGAAGAATTTTGGGGGACTCATGGTGTTGGCGAGGCTCATCGATTAGCAAAATGTTATGGGATGACTCCAAAATATCTCTTTTTAAAAATATTTCTCAATTGTTAAGATTTCTATCAGGCCTAGTGTCAGAACTTTAGTCTAAAGATGGTTGATTGTTCGCAAATCCTCAAAATAAGGCAACTTTCTTACTTTCAGAATTAGTTTTGTAAGATGGTAATATCAGCACCTCTCAAAAGCCCAACTTCACAGGTGTGATGAGCTTTGGAATTATTCAGAACAGAAAGTAATTCATTCAATTGTTTCTACTTGTTCCATTTGAACATATTTATTCATTTTACATCCTGCATTTTCAGCAGAACAGCCTTGGAATAGCAACTGTTTAGTTTTTGCAGCAAGCAATTATATCAACTAATAACAAGAAATGAAAATGATTTAAAAAAAAAATCAAATCCATATGGTTCATTATTCCTATGTTGTAAACCTATGTTAAAACAAATATCTTGCTGATACATTGATTTGAATGGGGCTATCTTCCAAGCAAAGGAATCCAGCTTAACTGATAAAACTAATAAATGAAAGAAACACAAACTTAGATAACAGATCATAGCTTAGTGGTTTAGAAACCACGTAACAACACTGGGCAACAGGACCTTGGGAAGAGTGAGTTTCAATAGCTGGGGGTTGGGCAAAACAACTAACTTTAAGCAATTTAGGACCTTTGTCCCCAGTAGCCCTCCAATCTCAAGAAGTTTGCAACAGTTGTATAGATTTATTGATGCACAAGTCCATATAATTGTCCATGTAATAGACTTCTTAATTCCAGCACAAACTATATAGAGAACTAGTTTATCACTAAGGTAAATAGAGAGATACTATTTGTTAGTTAAATTGTTTCTAAATATATTTGACCCATTTGTCCTCATTCGCAGATATATTCATGTCTTCAAATTGGCAGAAAAGAATGGTAAAACAAGAAGAACATAGAACAAGAAAGAAATATATTCAACTGAGTGGAACCAAAAAACCTGAATTAATCAACCTTTCCCCCCATTTTCTTTTCTTAATATTATCTGGCAAAACAATGTTGGATTATGACTATAAATTTTCAGTTAATCTAGTTCTAGAGAATACTGTGTTATTCCCCTTTTACATGGAAGACATTGAGATAAATGTTCTGATGTCTGGAACAATGTGATTGTGTCCTAATACGCCATAATTTATCTCTCAAAATGAGCACTTTGGTTTTTGATCTTTCTCCTTATGATTTGGGTTTTAGTCTCATTCCTCCTAACCATTCCATGACTACTTTTGATAAAATATCCCCGACCTGAAAGGAATATCTTCCTAGTCATTTTGCCATGACTTTTCACCCATTACTTATGAGGCAAACTAGGATGTTCAATATGAGCTACTGATTACAAAGTGAAGTCTTTGGGGAATTTATTAAGTTATATTGTCACATATTGTCTAGCAAATGGGAAGGAAGTCCTTAGCTATACTTAGCTGCTGAGTTTAGAAGTATCTGAAGAAAAGTCACTAATGATGATCACAGGAAGCAGACTGGTACATTTAGTGCAAAGCCACTTTTCAGTAATCTAAGTCCCAGATTATTTCTAACAGAAACATACACACAGAATACAGAATAATAGATTTGGAAGGGACTTGGAGATCTTCAAGTCCAACCTCTTGCTTAGGCAGAGAACCTTATACCATTTCAGACAAATGGTTGTTCATATGATGACCTCCGATCAAATGATGGCCCCTCCAAACCTTGGTGAACACTTTTCAATTTCTCATATTATTTTAGTTCAGAACTTAATCACTTAGCTATTAATTACCAAATGGGTCTGGAAGTATTCAAAGCTTGAGAAGACAATCCCTATTTATCCTCAATTGGATCTGAAACTTGCAAAGGTTTCAGAGGAGTTATACATTTACTTTCAGAAACCAAAGCAATTCTACAGAATAATATTATATTTGTGTAAAATATCTAATAGGCTTAACAATGGAATCCCTCCTAAAATATATCTTATATTATCTATTGTGTTTCTGAAGTAACAGGCCCTTGTTCTTATAGGGTCCAACTAAGTGACGGACGGACCTGGCGTCGGCACATAGACCAACTACGACGCCGAACCTTAGAAGCTGCTATGCCGGCGTCACAAGCACCATCCATTCCATCAACCTGCACCACACCATCCGACTATACAGAGATCACTTCCTCCCTGGACAATAAGTATCAAAGACCAATACCGCAACCATTACACCAGGAAATACACACAGAAGATCAACCACAACCATTGTCTACAGAAACAGAATCATTCTTGCCCCTATCAGGGGCCGAACCCCGCCGTTCAGTAAGGACACACAAGCGTCCCACTTATTTAGAGGATTTTGTGTGTACCAACCAGGTGGGAAGGGGTGTTGTGTCCAGAGGACAGTTAAGCCTTGTATCCGCCCCATATTCCTTGGGCGGGAGAATACCATAATGTGATTGGTTGGCTGAGCCTGGCAGCCCGGTATATATATATAGCTGCCAGGCACGGCCATGTTGTCTATTGTTTAATTCTGTAACCGTTAATCCTCGTTAATGAAAGAACAGTTGCTTACCCCAAGAATGCAGTCCTTCATCCAGCAAGGATCTAACATTATCTAAATGATGAAAGTCTAAATGATGAAAGATATGTACCGTATGGAAATGCATATTGATTTTCACAAAAAAAATATATGTTGGGGTATTATGGAATTCAATTTATGGGGCAAAGCAGGCCTAATTAGGAAATGAAAACCGTAAAATATTAACCTATGGCTACATCTATATATAGGTCATATACTACCTGCTAAATAAAAGATTGGAGTGACCATTAGATTATTATAAGCAAAACCAAAATGTAGTCCTCATGATTGTCAGCCCCAAGAAGTACTGCAGACTAAGTAAATGCGGTACAGTGGTACTTCTACTTAAGAATTTAATTCGTTCTGTGACCAGGTTCTTAAGTAGAAACATTCTTAAGTAGAAGCAATTTTTCCCATAGGAATCAATGTAAAAGCAAATAATGCGTGCAAACCCCTTAGGAAAGAAATAAAAGCTTGGAATTTGGGTGGGAGGAGGGAGAAGAGGAGGAGGACAGTCACTGCTGAAGGAAGAAGGTTTGGTGAGCGTCCCCTTTTGCCTTTCTGTGCCCAGACGCTCCGGGAGGCAAACTCGCGCCGGGTGTATGGGGGGCAGCGCAAGGAAGTCACCGCAGCAAAGTGGTTTATTCCCTCTCCAAGCGCCCAGAGAAAGGAAAACGCTCCGTTCACTCTGGGCTGCCAAAGCCTCCTTAAGCGCCATTGAAAGGCTCCTCTGGCAGCCCAGAAAAGCCCGAAATGGCCGGGATTAAAGGGGGAATGGCAGGAAACTGGCCGGGCCTTTGTGCCGCTCTCAAATTTCCTGGGAAATTTTTCCAGACTCGGGTTCTTAAGTAGAAAATGGTTCTTGAGAAGAGGCAAAAAAATCTTGAACACCCAGTTCTTATCTAGAAAAGTTCTTAAGTAGAGGCGTTCTTAAGCAGAGGTACCACTGTATTTGCTGTCTATATGAAGTGTTTCTTGGCTCTTTCCTTAAGTTTACTCCAAGTCTTTCAGCTCATTGTAGAGTTTGCTGAGGTTCTGCAATTCCTCTTCAAATAAGCTTGCCTTTTTTCTTATCTCCAAAGCCAGTTCTGCTTTGCCTCCCTTCATCAAATGTTTAGCATCCTGGACAATGCCATAGGCATCCACCAGGAGAAACACTCCAGCTGATGCAGTATTTAACATCCTAGCTCCTTTGCTCATTGCAAGGGTAGGTCCACTGAAAGCTTTTTTAATATCTTTTGAGTTCTTAACCCTATTCCAGGAACCCCTTCCTGCATTAGCTGCTTGCTTTGCTAAAGTCTTCAGGTGTGTTTGAGCATCGTTTGTTTTAATCTTCTTTGCAGCCATTTTCACGTCAGGAACCTGACCAGAAATTTTAGAGACAAGATGTCTGACATTCTTCCCCATGACTCCGTTATTTGGGGTCAGCTCAGTTCTGGAATACACTGTAAGAGGCTGGACTGATTTTCTTAGGTTCTTCTCACATTCATTCACAAGAACTTCAGCTTTCTCCCTTACTTTTGAATTGGTAATGTTTTCATATAAAGCTGAAGAAAGGCCGATCACTGTGGCTCCTGCTGCCAAGCCAATCCCAGTGGCTGTTAGGATTAAGCTCCCACCTGCTGTGATAGGAGCCAAGGTCAATCCCAGAATGGTCAAAATGCCAGACGTTGCACTTGTGGAACGGGAAACAAGGCTGGCAGTGGTGCAGCCCTTGTGGATTCTGTCAATGAGGTTTGCCACTTCCTGAAGGCAACTTAAGCACTTCTCAATCTCTTTTTTCTGAGTAGGAAATTCTTTCACAAAATATTCTCTAGCTGTTTTCCCCCAAGGCATCTTTCTTTCCTTTCTGTCAAAAATAATAATAAAAATCAAAGTAATATATTAAAAACAAACAAACATAAAAATCAGTTTCTGGTCACAATTCAAAGTGTTGGTTATGACATTTAAAGCCCTACATGGCATTGGACCAGAATACCTCCGGAACCGCCTGCTACCGCACGAATCCCAGCGACCGATAAGGTCCCACAGAGTTGGCCTTCTCTGGGTCCCGTTGACTAAACAATGTCGTTTGGCGGGCCCCAGGGGAAGAGCCTTCTCTGTGGCAGCCCCGGCCCTCTGGAATCAACTCCTCCCGGAGATTAGAACTGCCCCCACCCTCCTTGTCTTTCGCAAACTACTCAAGACCCACCTATACCTCCAGGCATGTGGGAGTTGAGACACCTTTCCCCCAGGCTCTTTATATTTTATGTTTGGTATGTATGTGCTGTTTGGTTTTTAAATATGATAGGGTTTTATATGCTTCTTTTTTAATATTAGATTTGTTTCGCTATAATATTGTTTTTTATTATTGTTGTGAGCTGCCTCGAGTCTTCGGAGAGAGGCGGCATACAAATCTAATAAATTATATTATTATTATTATTGTTATTATTATTATTATTATTATTATTATATTATTATTATTATTATTATTATTATTATTATTATTATTATTATTATTATACTTTGTGGACTTTTGCCTTGTTTTTCTAGACCTGAGTTTAAAAAATCGAAAGCAAAACAACCTTTTGTCTGTCGGTGGCACAGCGGTTAGAGTGCAGTATTGCAGGTTACTTCTATTGATCACCAGTTGCCAGAAGTTTGGCAGATCGAATCTCAGTAGGCTCAAGGTTGACTCAGCCTTCCATCCTTCTCAGGTTGGCAAAATGAGGACCCAGATTATTGGGAGCAATATGCCGACTCTAAACTGCTTAGAGAGGGATGTAGAGAGTCTCGGTGGTGCAGTGGTTAGAGTGCAGTACTGCAGGCTACTTCTGCTGATCACTGGCAGCCAGCAGTTTGGCAGATCGAATCTCAGTAGGCTCAAAGTTGACTCAGCCTTCCATCCTTCCAAGGTTGGTAAAATGAGGACCTAGATTGTTGGGGACAATATGCTGACTCTGTAAACCATTTAGAGAGGGTTGTAAAGCACTGTGAAGCAGAATATAAGTCTAAATGCTACAAATTCTATTTATTCCCCATCCCTTCCCCCAAAAAATTAGAAGTCTGACTTCTTTGACAGTTTCTCAGTCATCAGACTAAGTGGCACATGGAGCCATTTTGGAGGGCACACGAGGCATTGCACTATGTCAGCTCCAGCATGCATGCAGGGGTGGGGGGGTTGTGCACATGCACAGGGGGCAGTGCATAGTGAGGCGCATGTGCGGGGGAGAGGTAATGGGTAATGTTCCCTCTAATTTTTTTGGGGGGTGGGCGGAAAAGTATAGTGTCTGAGCGGCAGACCCTTCGGGACTAAGCGGCACAGAAATAATAAACAAACAAACAAACAAACAAACAAACAAACAAACAAATAAAAAACCCACCCTGTTTTGCCTCAGAGAATTTCAAAATAAAATACTGTACTGTGTGTCTATAACAGTGAGCTCATAATAGGGCAACTCTATCAATATCAAAATGCCACTTAAATAGTTGAGCTAGTTTCAAACTAGATTTTGATTTTCTTTCTCTCTTCCTTACTCCCATTCTTTTTCTTTCTCTTTTCCTTCCTCTCTTTTTTCTATCTGTTTCTCTCTCTTCCTCTCTCTCTCCTTCCCTCTCACTCTTTCCCTCTCGGCTTCTGGGCAGGTTTGGAAAACTCTGAGTTGATGATGATTTTTAAGTGAGCAATTGCTCACTGCTCAGCTTAGAGGGAACTATGGTAATGGGTGTAGCTACATGCAGGCGCATGCACCCACAAAGCACCCATGTAGCTACATGCACCTACAAAGGTTCGCCATCACTGCCTTGGACTATTCTGATTCCCTCCTCTGAAATGGAGAAAATTCCGATGTTATGGAGATTTGACATTGGGTTCCTTCTCTTGCTGTCTCATCACTAGGATTTCCCATTGTTAAAAAGATCTAAAATGAGTCATAGCAGAGATTTGGCAGGCAGCTGGCAAAAATGGATTGAAACATTCAACAAAGGTTGTTTTTTTTTTATTAAAAAAGGGAAATAAAAATCCCTGACAGGATTGGAACAACTGCCCCTCCCCACATTTCCTTCATCACATGTGTTAGTATTGTGTGTATAACTAGTTGGTGTTTTGCTGGCATGTCTCAACCTCCCGTAATTATAGGGTAATTAGTCCAGGAAGACACACACCACACAATAAAAGGAAAACCCAAAAGTTTTTATAAACAGAAAAACAGAAACAGCTCCCTTTTTAAATGTCAAAGGGATTTTATGGTACACACAAGGTACAGGTTAAATGCAGTCCAATTGCTCATCCAATAACTGGGAAATTGAGTCCAATTCTAAAGTCCAGAGAGTCCACACACACAATCCTGAAGAGCAAAAACCATGATCTTGACAAAACAATGAATCAGATAAACTGCCATGAGGCTAAAACACCAGGCTGCACTTTTATTTGTAGCACTAATTACAGCAGCCCCACCCAACCACAGGTGGCCTCATTTTCTCTTGTAATAATCCTTCAGTTGTTGTCTCCTATGCATCACTTTACGCATGCGTGGATGTGTCATTAATTCTTGTTCAGAATCCAGGGATGATACAGATGATTGATCTCCTCCTGGGCTGTCTGCCAAACTCCCCTCTTCCCTGTCACTCACGCTTCCTTGGTCAGAGGAGACTTCGTCGGCAGATTCTACTGGGAGCAAAACAGGCCTGCGGCATGTGGCTGTCTCCCCCATCTCCACCTCCACATTCCTTGGGACAGGAGCTGGGCCAGAGCTAACCACAACAGTTGAGTTCTACAATATATAACTTAAGCCAGCAATCTATGGTTAAAGGTATTAGCACACTACTGCTTTAAGAGCTGGTGTTGCAGTCAGCTATAAGAGGGAATCAGCAGCATTTCTCTTGCTCAGAGCCTAGAGACGTGATGGTTAACCTATGGCATGGGTGTTACAGGTGGCACACAGAGCCATATCTGATGTGCTTGTTGGCCAGCTGATTTTTTGCTTATATGAAGGCTCTTGGAGGGCCAGGGGAGGCCATTTTCGCCCTTCCCAGGCTCCAAGGAGTCCTGTGGGGTCAGCGGAGGGCACAAAATGGGTCTACCAGGCCCACCAAAAGTCAGGAAATGCAGTAGCAGGGGGTTATGCATGCAAGTGCAGGGGACATCGGGCATGGGGAGCATTGAAATATGGGTGTGGGCACACCCATGCATGCCTGCAATAGTGTGCATGCACTTTTGGCCTCCGAGGGGAAAAAAAGGTTTGCCCTCACTGGCCTAGAGCTTTGAAACTTTCTTCCTAGTGAGACACTCTCTGTTATCTCTTTGATTCTATGCTGATTTGCCCATATGATTCTTCTATTGTAAGGACTACTGTGTGTAGTAAGAACTATGTGTTCTAATGTTCGTCTGTATATGTATTGAGTAAGGCATGCATATATATTGAGAATATTGATTGCTGTATTTGGGAATGACGAGGACTGTTACTGGCTATATTTGTCTAATGTAAATAATATTTATACATTTAATGTATGTGGTCTGGTTATTTGAAGTACTGCTCATATCTCTGGGATATTGGATGGATATCCTTCTACCTCCACATGTTCCTTTGTGGTTGGGCAAGTTTGAACTTTTGGATAGACCCCTTTTCATACATTTTAATCCACATGTCAGTATGTATTAGAAAATGGACTGTTTTCAATCTACCCATTATACTTATGTATTGATGCAAGTAGTTTTCCTTCTTACAAATGAAAGTGAATTATAAGTGCCCCAGGATAATGTTGCACAATCCAGTCTGGCTGATGTGCAGAACACTGCTAAAGAGAAGTTATTATTATTATTATTATTATTATTATTATTATTATTATTATTATTATTATTTAGTCTTGGGGCTGTTCCTGGAAGATGGGCTCCAATATGAGCCCAAAAGTTCAGAAGACAAAATCTCTGCTCCTGGTGACTGAACCAGACCCAGAGCTGGGCTGCTACCTGAACGCCTAATTGCGCGCAGTCCCGCAGCTCTGGAACGTGAGTGTGGGATCGAGCACAATTACACTTCCTGCACCTATGCTGGTAGCAAAATCATGCACAGGGATGCATGGACGGGCGCATTTCAGTGAGTTTTTTTCTTCCCTGCATGCAGAAATGTGCCCGACATCTCCATGTCTGATTTTGCTACCTGCACAGGTGTAGGAAGTGTAATTTTGCTCAATCCCGCACTCGTGTTACAGAGTCGCAGGGCTGTGCGCAATTAGGCATTCCGGCAGCAGCCCACCTCTGCCCAGACCTAATCCTGCAGCTTTCCTTCTTTCTAATATTTTGTTTATTAAACTTGATGCTTACAAGAAATAGGTGACTTTTTAAAAACCTCTGAGATTAACTATTTTACTATTTGTTTGACTAAACAATTGAAATTCTTGCTGAAGAATGTCAGTCCCTCCAACCAGTAATGTTCAGCCAAAATTTTTACTGCCACACTGTGGGTGTGGCTTATTTTGTGGGTGTGGCCTGATGGTCATGTGCCTGGGTAGGAGTGGCTTGCTGGCCATGTGACCAGGTGGGAGTGGCTTGAATGATCACCATCATTCAAGTGAACTGTTAAGTCCACAATTTACAACCTCACCAATGTTGCTTGCTGGGGTGAAAATTTGCTTCGCATTTCCTCTTTTTCCCTCTTTCCTCCTTCTTGGCCTCGGGAGGTGGCTACGTGAGGCTGGAGGGGAGCCAGGTAGGAGAGAGGGAAGCTCATCAGAGGCCAGGAAGGAGGAAAGAGGAAAAAAGCAAGGAGCACGCAGCAGCAGCAGCAGGGGGAAAAAAGGAGAACCAAGCTGAGACCAGTAATCCAGGAAGTGACTGCCACTGATCAGCTGGAGCTGTACACACCCCGTCCTGCCTGCTGCCCATCTCTGCCTCCCTCCCTCTCTCCCTCTCTCTCCTCTCCAGAGCAAACTGGAAAATTTGAGGCATCCTTTAAAAAAAAAAAAGTCATTTACATGCAGCCATTATCTGTTTACCCCTTAAACCTTCCCTTTGGCGGTTCTTTAATGTACATTTTCTATTAGTGGAGATTAATGGCTGTGCTTCAGGGGAAAAACAGCTAATTTTGAGGCAGTCAAAATTAAGAAGCAGAGCAAATGGATGGTAAATGTTATATATTCACTTGGAACAGTGCCCAATTGAAGTGCCTGCAGAGAACGTTGGCTAGCTCTTGCAAACTTTCTACAACTTTGTAGTTTGAATTGTTTAAAGCGGCTATGTCATGAACAGATGTGTTTGTTTTAAAGTGTCACATTCGTGATTTGCCACATATGCACAACATCCCTAGCATTTCTTCTGAACCGTTTTCAGAGCATCCACAGCTGTTCTCTTTTATGCATATGTCTGAAAAGAATGATTGTCAGCTGTTTTGTCTGATTATTAAAATGAGATGTGTTCCTGCTGCTCTATTAAAAGTAATCATTCAAAATGTAATAGCAATAATTACATGCCTTACTTCCCCTCTCCTTGCCTCCTTCCAATACCACCCTATAAGACCACCGAGAACAGCACCTCCGTAATGCATATTTCTCTAAAGGACTCCTATGGCAGCGATTGTTGCTGAATTGGTTGGTGCAACTCAACTTCTCTTTCTTGCTAAGACTGTTAAACATTCATCCACCCTCCACCTATAGCTTTTCCTTGAAAAGAGTATGATGACAGAAAAAGAAAGGTGGAGTTTGGAAAATCTCTCGCAGATCCCCGAGGCAAAATTTTTATTTTATTTATTTATTTATTTATTTTGTCCAATACACAATAATACACAATGAAGGTTATAGAGGATATAGTAGAGAAGAAATACGAGATACAGGAGAGACTATAAGACAGGGGATGGAAGGCATTCTAGTGCGCTTATGTACGCCCCTTACTGATCTTTTAGGAATCTGGAGAGGACAACCGTGAATAGTCTAAGGGTAAAATGTTGGGGGTTAGGGGGTGATACTACAAAGTCCGGTAATGAGTTCCACGCTTCAACAACCCGATTACTAAAGTCATATTTTTTACAGTCTAGTTTGGAGCGGTTAATGTTAAGTTTGAATCTGTTGTGTGCTCTTGTGTTGTTGTGGTTGAAGCTGAAGTAGTCTTTGACAGGCAGGACATTGCAACATATGATCTTGTGGGCAACACTTAGATCATGTTTAAGGCGTTGTAGCTCTAAGCTTTCAAGACCCGGGATTGTAAGTCTAGTTTCGTAGGGCATTCTGTTTCGAGTGGAGGAATGAAGGGCTCATCTTGTGAAGTATCTTTGAACATTTTCAAGGGTGTTAACGTCTGAGATGTGATATGGGTTCCAAACAGATGAACTGTATTCGAGGATGGGTCTGGCGAAAGTTTTGTAAGCTCTGGTAAGTAAACCGCAAACCCCCACTAATAGCATTTTAAAGAAAGTTTGAAGCCACATGGCTGATTTTAGGTGGGGGTGAGGGTGGGAAAGGCACCAGAAAACGCTTGCTGCTGCTGTGTGGCAAAAGATAATTTCCCCTTATTCCTCCCTCCTCTTGAAATAGAGGTCAACAAGGATCAAGTTTATTTTTAAATAACATTTAGAGAGCAGTAGCCTCTTTCTCCTGATTCTTATATTTGAGAGAGAGAGAGAGAGAGAGAGAGAGAGAGAGAGAGAGAGAGAGAGAGAGAGAGAGAGAGAGAGAGATTGTCTCTCAACTGAATATTGTCTTCTGTGTACTCATTCAAAGAAACACTGTACATGAAGAAAAACAGATAATGAAGCTGAGTATTTGTCATGAACCCTCAAATATATAGAAACTGAAATAATTCTGAGCCTCTTATCCAGACCCAGAAATATGCTTCAGATTTGCAGAGGTGACTTAAAGGGAAGTTAGAAGATCTGAAGATGCTTATATTTGAAGGGTAGTCTATTTCAAGAACCTTTTGAAGATGAAATATTCTAAGACTCCCTCGAATGTGTCCTAGAAATCGCCCATCAGCTGTGAAGACTATGCAGCAGACCAAGGAAACAATAGGGTGGGGATAAATTTGGTGTATATAACTTTTATATTGTTATTTATTTTAAAAAATGTTTTATGCTTTATAGAATTGCCTTTGGTAAGATAGGCAGCATAAAATAACTAAAAATATAGTATGGCATAAGATATACAAGCTCATTATTAGTTTCAGAGGTTTTTTAAAAAATTGTAAATTGCTAGATAATACTGTTTCTACACATTGGAACTCAGTTTGCAAGCTGTCAAAGAATAAACACATGAATACAATCAATTTCTTCATTTCAATGGGTGGGATCCATTATGCTTATACTATTTGAAAGGAACAGCAAATGACACACTTTGTCCCACAACTTTATGGCAAATTTTAAAACAACTAGTTTAATAGAAGCTAATGAGTTCTAAAATCACAGACAAATAAATTATAAAAGCTCTTGTGGAGAAAAATCATTTTCTGTATAGGGCATATGGTAATTATTGATGGGAAATTATCTAGAAATTGTAACAGAGATTTAAAAATATAGAACATATTTGAGTGCCATTTGTGTATATGTATATATACACAAATGGCAAGGTCTGGTGGCTCAACTGTTAACTCTCTGCCTTACAAGGCAGAGGCTGCCAGATCGAATCCCAGTAAGGAAGGGTGTGGCTAGCTGATGAGGCCAGACCATGGCCGAAATGGTACCATCCTAGTCTCCCTTAATTTTAAAATTTCAGCTAAAAACATTATATATATGGCACTCAAATATGTTCTATATTCTATATTTTCAATCTCTGTTACAATCTCTAGATAATTTCCCATCAATAATTACCATATGCCCTATACAGAAAATTCTCAATCTGTTTTAACTTCAGCTGTTACTTGTGGTTGACTCCGCCTTCCATCCTTCCAAGGTGAGTAAAATGAGGACCCAGATTGTTGGGGGCAATGTGCTGATTCTCTAAACCGCTTAGAGAGGGCTGTAAAAGCACTATGAAGTGGTATATAAGTCTAAATGCTATTGCTATAAAAAGAGAACAAAGGGAATATCAATAATAATAGGCACCTTGGGTATAATCCCAAAATAACTGCAGCACCCTTGGAACATTGTGATGATACCTGTAACACCAGCAAAATATTTGTCTATTACAGGTCCATAAAATTGCCAAATCCAGTTTAAACATCTGGCGGACTCTATTTCATTGAAGGAATTTAAATGGGGGAAATTTGTTCTCAGAAATAAATTTGTGTAGTTGCCAAAAATTTATATTTTAAAGTCCTTTCTGACTCACTATTATAAATGTATGATATTTTTTGTTCAGAGATCCTGTACATTTTTGGTTTTCATTTTCAGTCTACTAAGATCAAGACTATTAAGTGATTATAATGTTTACCAGGGCTTTACAGACTCTTACACATTGTATTTATTTATTTATCTAATTATCTATCCATTCATTCATTCATTCATTCATTCATTCATTCATTTGTTCGTTCGTTCGTTCGTTTGTTCATTCATTCATTCATTCATTCATTTGTCAAATATGTACGGGATAGTAGTAGTTTGTATAAACATAAGTAAAAAGTAATGAGAAAAGAGGATAATAGCTCAGTAGGACAGGGATGGTAGGCACAGTGGTGTGTTTATGCACGCTCCTTAAAGACCTCTTAGAAATGGGGAAAGGGTGACTGTAGACAGTCTAATATTGTCCCCATCTCTCTGTTACTTAAGTTAACAATCTGGAATACATTTATTTATGACTCAGCCCTGCAGATCTTGTAAAAAATTACTCCTAAATAGAAAAGAATTACATGTTTACTTCCCTTCTTTTAATTTTTTTAAAATGTAAATCCCCTCCCTTCACTCAGGGTCATCTAGTTCATCAAAATGAGAAGGATTAATCAAAATTTGAATGCTTACCTTTCCAACTTGCCTAGATGGTGACCCTCTAAAACGCATTGAGAGGTTTCTCTGGGAGTGGCTGGAATTTTGGACGAATGACTAAAATAGGGATTAGGGGCTGGTTTGTAAAGAGATTCCAGGTTTGCTCAAGCAACAAACAAGCTCATTGTGTCATCCCATTTGTTCTTCCCTGCTGTCTCAAGACAGAACTGTCAAATTCCAATTGGATAAGAAATACCCAAGTATTGCAGAACTACAGCTCTCAATTGCTCCAGACAGTGTGGCTAATGTAGAGGAATCTTGGGAGTTTGGAGAGCTTCTCCAAGTCACAAATCTCTGGTTATTTTTATTCATAGAGTATGTAGCCCCTTTAGGAAAAGGGGCCTTAGGAATTCTGTAATACATAGTGTGGATTTAGCAATAGCAATAGCATTTAGCCTTGTATACAGGGGCGGGCTGCTGCCTGGACAGTGGGCCGGGAACGCAGTGGGGTAGCAAAAATTGAGCTCCACCCCAGAGCCCCCAATTTGCACTGAAAGATGTTGAAAGAAAATGCAGGGAGTTCTGCATAAGCCATGCCCACAGTGTGGTAAATAGGGTTAACAGGAGGGAAGTGTTTTTAATAGGAAAGTGAACACAAGAACAAGGGGACACAATCTGAAGTTAGTTGGGGGAAAGATCAAAAGCAACATGAGAAAGATCAAAAGCAACATCAGCAGACGTGGTAGATAAATCCACAGTAACTGAATTTAAACATGCCTGGGATAAACATATAAAGATAAAATACAGAAAATAGTATAAGGGCAGACTAGATGGACAATGAGGTCTTTTTCTGCCATCAGACTTCTATGTTTCTATGTCTATGTTTCTATGGTAGTAAAAATGTTGGTAGCCCTTCACTGCATGTATACCACTTCATAGCACTTTTTACAGCCCTCTCTAAGCGATTTATAGAATCAGCATATTGCCCCAACAATCTGAATCCTCATTTTACCCACCTCGGAAGGATGGAAGGCTGAGATATGAATTGCTGAACTATAGCTAGGCTGCAGTGCTGCACTCTAATCACTGCGGCACCCTGGCTCAGGTAAACGTATCTGCTTACTCAGCTACACTTATTTGCTTACTTCTAACCCACTTTTAGAAATCTCTAGGGCTCTTTAAGAGGAAGCAAAATTGGTGTCAACATCAGAAAAGCTTATTCATTTTACTTACCTATTCCCCTAACCTTACCCTAGACCAGCGATGGTGAACCTATGGCACAGGTGGCACGCAGAGCCATATCTGCTGACACATGAGCCGTTATTATTATTATTATTATTATTATTATTATTATTATTATTATTATTATTATTATTGGATTTGTATGCCGCCCCTCTCCGCAGACTCGGGGCGGCTAACAACAGTGATAAAAAACAGCATGTAATAATCCAATACTAAACAACTAAAAAAAACCTTATTATAAAACCAAACATACATACAAACATACCATGCATAAATTGTAAGGCCTAGGGGGAAAGAATATCACCAACGCTTCCTTGGGGAGGGGAGTTTTTCCAACACTCTATAAAGAGGCGCTCGTGCGCCCCCTCCTTAAGAAGCCTTCCCTGGACCCAGCTGTACTTAATAACTATCGCCCAGTCTCCAACCTTCCCTTTATGGGGAAGGTTGTTGAGAAGGTGGTGGCACTCCAGCTCCAACGGTCCTTTGAAGAAGCCGATTATCTAGGTCCCCAGCAGTCGGGTTTCAGGCCCGGTTACAGCACGGAAACTGCTTTGGTCGCGTTGATGGATGATCTCTGGCGGGCCCGGGACAGTGGTTTATCCTCTGTCCTGGTGCTCCTTGACCTCTCAGTGGCTTTCGATACCATCGACCATGGTATCCTTCTGCACCGGCTGGAGGGGTTGGGAGTGGGAGGCACTGTTCTTCAGTGGTTCTCCTCCTACCTCTCCGGTCGGTCGCAGTCGGTGTTAGTGGGGGGTCAGAGGTCGACTCCGAGGTCTCTCCCTTGTGGGGTGCCTCAGGGGTCAGTCCTCTCTCCCCTGCTATTTAATATCTACATGAAACCGCTGGGTGAGATCATCCAAGGGCATGGGGTGAGGTATCATCAGTACGCTGATGATACCCAGTTTTACATCTCCAGTCAACGAAGCAGCGGAAGTGATGTGCCGGTGTCTGGAGGCTGTTGGGGCCTGGATGGGTGTCAACAGACTCAAACTCAACTCGGATAAGACGGAGTGGCTGTGGGTTTTGCCTCCCAAGGACAATTCCATCTGTCCATCCATTACCCTGGGGGGGGGAATTATTGACCCCCTCGGAGAGGGTCCGCAACTTGGGCGTCCTCCTCAATCCACAGCTCACTTTAGAGAACCATCTTTCAGCTGTGGCGAGGGGGGCGATTGCCCAGGTTCGCCTGGTGCACCAGTTGCGGCCCTATCTGGACCGGGACTCATTGCTCACAGTCACTCATGCCCTCATCACCTCGAGGTTCGACTACTGTAATGCTCTCTACATGGGGCTAACTTTGAAAAGTGTTCGGAAACTTCAGATCGTGCAGAATGCAGCTGCGAGAGCAGTCATGGGCTTACCTAGGTATGCCCATGTTTCGCCATCACTCCGCAGTCTGCATTGGCTGCCGATCAATTTCCGGTCACAATTCAAAGCGTTGGTTATGACCTTTAAAGCCCTTCATGGCACTGGACCAGAATATCTCCGACACCGCCTCCTGCCACACGAATCCCAGCGACCGATTAGGTCCCAAGGCAGTGGGCCTTCTCCGGGTCCCGTCAACTAAACAATGTCGGTTTGCGGGCCCCAGGGGAAGAGCCTTCTCTGTGGCGGCCCCGGCTCTCTGGAACCAACTCCCCCCAGAGATTAGAACTGCCCCTACTCTCCCTGCCTTCCGTAAACTCCTTAAAACCCACCTTTGTCATCAGGCATGGGGAAACTAAAACACCTCCCCCGGGCATGTACAATTTATGCATGGTATGTTTGTGTGTGTGTGTGTTAGTATATTGGGATTCTTTTTAAACTTTTTAAATATTTAAATTTATTTGGATTTGTTACGATTTGTTGTGTCTTGTTGTGAGCCGCCCCGAGTCTGCGGAGAGGGGCAGCATACAAATCTAAATAATAAAAAAATAAATAAAATAAATAAAATAAATAAAATAAATAAAATAAATAAAATAAATAAAATAAATAAAATAAATAAAATAAATAAAATAAATAAAATAAATAAAATAAATAAAATAAATAAAATAAATAAAATAAATAAAATAAATAAAATAAATAAAATAAATAAAATAAATAAAATAAATAAAATAAATAAAATAAATAAAATAAATAAAATAAATAAAATAAATAAATATCTCAATTCTCCCATGCCTGACGGCAGAGGTGGGTTTTAAGAAGCTTACGAAAGGCAAGGAGGGTGGGGGCAATTCTAAACTCTGGGGGGGAGTTGGTTCCAAAGGGCCGGGGCCACCACAGAGAAGGCGTTGTTCTAGTTCAACTCCAGCGTGCATGTGTGTGCCGGCCAGCTGATTTTTGGCTCATGCAGAGGCTCTGGGAGGGTGTTTTTGGCTTCCAGAGAGCCTCCGGGGTGATGGGGGAGAGTGTTTTTTACCCTCCTCCGGCTCTAGGGGAGCCTTTGGAGCCTGGGGAGGGTGAGACACGAACCTACTGGGCCCATCAGAAGTTCGCCATTTCCAGCCTCCAGAGGGCCTCCAGGAGGCAGTGGTAGCTGTTTTCGCCCTCCCCAGGCATTGAATTATGGGTGTGGGCACTTACACATGTGCAATATACATTGGGATTGTTTTATAAATTTATTAATTTTAAACTGTAATTAGATTGGTGGGCATTGGATTTGTTATTATGTACTGTTTTATTGTTGTTGTGAGCCGCCCCGAGTTTGCGGAGAGGGGCGGCATATAAATCCAATAAATCTAATCTAATCTAATAGCATGTGAACACACTCTTTCGGCACCCGAAGGAAAAAAGGTTTGCCATCAGTGCTCTAGACAGGGCCCCCCTTAAAGGTGGTAGACTTCAGCACTCAGTTCAGACAATAGAAAATATGCAGCAGTCCTAATAACTACTGGGTAATTAATGCAAATAGGTATCACAATAGCCACAAAGTTCCTTTGTGCAGGTTGCCCCTGTAATAATAGAAATCTTTTATGAATACATTTAGAAGGCTTAATGCAGTTAAATCAGAGTGGTAAAAATAGCTACCACTTACTTTTAATTGCTCCCCGTGTGTACCAACCTGGGTGAAGGTCTCCACAACCCCCATCTCATTTGACATGCATACATTTTGCTCATGGGTAATTGAGGTGCAAGGTGATAGCAATTCTGATACTGTTCATCAAACGTTAATTAGTCCACCTGCCACCTCCTTCTTGTTGACTTTCTGAAAATTGAGACAACTGTGCCCTTCTTAGCCCATAGAAGCAGTTGAAAAAAAAAGATCCATCTCCTTTCATCACTTCACACGGCACAACATTATAATAGGGTCATAAATTATTCCTGAATAATTTTGCAAGGAACGTGATAAAGCTTCCTTTGCTGTTCTTTTCCTTTGCAGCCACTAGATGGCACTGATTATGTACAAGAGTTCCAAGGCTGGGTATAGCAGCGCTACAATAATAGTTGACACATTCTTGTGTTACCAAGGAGCATGTTTTTGTCGTTTTTTACGAGTTAGGGTTGCATGGGATATATCACAATATTATTATTTATTGGATTTGTATGCCGCCCCTCTCCGCAGACTCGGGGCGGCTAACAACAATGATAAAAACAACATGTAACAATCCAATTAATAAAACAACTAAAAACCCTTATTTATAAAAACCAAACATACACACAAACATACCATGCATAACTTGTGATGGCCTAGGGGGAAGGAATATCTTAACTCCCCCATGCCTGGCGATAAAGGTGGGTCTTGAGTAATTTGCGAAAGACAAGGAGGGTGGGGGCCGTTCTAATCTCTGGGGGGAGTTGATTCCAGAGGGCCGGGGCTGCCACAGAGAAGGCTCTTCCCCTGGGACCCGCCAAATGACATTGTTTGGCCAATGGGACCCGGAGAAGGCCAACTTTGTGGGACCTTATCGGCCGCTGGGATTTGTGTGGTAGAAGGCGGTTCTGGATGTATTCTGGCCCAATGCCATGTAGGGCTTTAATAATATTAACTGGGGGTGCTCGTGTTTGAATTCATCTCCTGACAAAGAAACTTTTCAGGAGAATGGAATTGAGAGTTTCAAGTTTTTTTTAAAAAAATGATACACTTTTTAAAAATGATACACTTATTTTAGTCCTTGGGAATAAAGGCACATAAAAATTAACTGATTTTCCCTGTACTGTATTTTGGCAATACGTTCATTGACTGGTGGAGTTCAATTGTTCAGTTCCCCTAATAGTTGACCCCAATACCAGGTGCACATGGAAAAGATTAGTGAAAGAGCTGGCACCATATCATGTACACAGTCTGCTTTTCAACTCCAAGGGGGTTTGATTAAAGGTTATATTGTAAACAATTCTTTGAGGGTACACAACACCAACAGATAACAAGGCTGTAAGGGAGAGGGATAAAAGTAGATTTTGGCTCTAGAAGCGTGTTAGAGACATGATACCTAGGAAACATCTAAATACATAGGAGTATCAGGGGGTTAGATTACTAGAGTTGGAAGGGGTCTTGTAGGTCATCTAGTCCAACCCCCTCCTCAAACAGGAGTCCCTACACCATTTCAGACAAATGGCAATCCAATCTCCTCTTGAAAGTCTCAAGTGTTGGAGCTCTCACAACCTCCGCAGGCAAGCTGTTCCACTGGTTGATTGCTCTCACTGTCAGGAAATTTCTTCTTATTTCCAGGTTGAATCTCTTCTTGGTCAGCTTCCATCCATTATTTCTTGTCTGGCCTTCTGTTGCTTTGGAAAACAGCTTGACCCCCTCCTTGTATTGGAACACTGCTATCATGTCTCTCCCGGTCCTTCTCTTCACCAGACTGGCCATGCCCAATTCTTGCAACTGCTCTTCCTATACTATAGCCTCCAATTCAATTCAATTCAATTTATTAGATTTGTATGCCGCCCTTCTCCGAAGACTCCAATCCCATATGGTTGCTCTCCATAGCACTTTCTCTAGAGCAGTGGTTCTCAACCTTTCTAATTCCACAACACTTTAATACAGTTCCTCATGTTATGGTGACCCCCAACCCTAAGTCGAGCGCCAATTCTCCCAACAGAGCTTTAAGCTGATTGGCAGGAAGGTCAGAAGGACACTCCCACTGTAAATGCCTGATTGGTCGGATTGTAAAAATATGTTCCAAGGCACCAGAATAGAAGCTTTAGTTCCTAACACTGTGGGAAAGTTCTCTTTTCCCATGGTCTTAGGTGACCCCTGTGAAATATAGTTCAACCCCTAGGTTGAAAACCACTGCTCAAGAGTTTCAATGTCTTTTTTGTAGTGTGGTGACGAAAGTGGTCAAAATATCAAGATGGCAAACACTGTGGCCTATTAAAATACAATCGAAGGAGTCCAGAAATACTTCAAAAGAAGAGTCCTTCATTCCTCACGTAACAAATTACCCTACTCCTCCAGACTTCAAATACTCCTCCAGACTTCAAATACTAAATCTAGAAAATTTACAACTATGTCGTCTCCGAACTGATTTAACTGTTGTTCATAAAATCATACATCATAATGTATTCCCTGTGAGTGAGCACCTTTAACAACAACAACAACACAAGAGCACGTAATAGATATAAATTGAATGTAAATCGCTCCAAACTTGAATGCAGAAAATACGATTTCAGCAATAGAGTGGTCACCGCCTGGAACTCATTACCCGACTCTGTTGTTGCTTCCTCCAACCCCAAAATCTTCAACCTTACATTATCTACAATTGACCTCTCCCCTTTTCTAAGAGGTCTGTAAAGGGGGGGGCATAAGTGCACATGTGCCTAATGTCCCTGTCTTAATGTCTTATTATCCTTTGTATTACTATGTTCTACTTATGTTATGTTAATATGTACTATAATACTATACTTGTTTGACAAACAAACAAACAAACAAATAAATAAAAAATGAGCAAAGCTTCAAACACTTTTAAAAATATCATACCCTGAAGGTGGGTCTAGGACAACTCACCGCCATTGGCTCATTATCATTGGCTCACCCTGTTTGCCTTATTCCAATTGCCTCAATTCAGGGCAACTCGTTTTGGGATAATTTCTTTTATCAGTGTGTAATAATAATGGGAGAATGCTGGAGATGAGTAGAACCTACTCTTCCTCCTTTGCCTCCTCCAGGGGAAAAAAAATTATCCCCCACAAAGTGGGGAGAGAAAAGGGGAATCTTCCTTGGCCAGGAAAAAAGATCCCTTGGGAGAGTCACACACTTTCTGCACAGAAAATTTTGCCACAGAGTTCAGTGGTTATTGATGGGAATGGATAACCCAGATCTAGGAAGGAGGGAGGGCGAAGGAGAAAGAGGTTCTTCTCACATTTGGCATTCTGCTGCGATGATTTGTTCTACAGTGAGTTGTCCTGGGTGAGCTGACAGTGGCGATCCAACTGCAGTGAGTTATATATTTATGCTGCCCTTCTCCTGGGACTCAAGGCGGCTCACAGCATGTAGAAATCTAAATAGCATATCAAAATCCCCATAACATATCGAAACATATCAAAATCCCCATAATTGAAAGTTAACAACACATCCATCCATCATCCATCACACATTCATTCATTAATGGCCTGAGGCCTGCCAGCAGAGGTGGGTCTTTAAAAGTTTACAGAAGGCAGGGAGAGTGGAGACAGTATGGCTCTACAAGGAAAGTTCATTCCATAGGGCCGGGGCCGCCACAGAGAAGGCTCTTCCTCTAGGTCCCACCAGATGACATTGTCTGGCTGACAGGATCTGGAGAACGCTGACTCTGTGGGACCTAACCGGCCACTGGGATGTATAAGGCAGAAGATGGTCCCATTCCATCTGCAGACAGCTTTGGGGGGCATTGTCTACTGCTTTTTCATCATCTAGTTTTAAAAGAGATAAGATTTGGTGGGTTAGTATGAGTAACAATGTATGTGAACTAAGCAACCTTCACCTCCATGAATGAACACTCACAATATCCTGTAGTTTTAAATCCATTTTCAGTTTACCGATTCTACTCTCTGCAGTTATTGTGAGTTTTAAATTCCAGTTTCTATAAACCCCAGACAGCAGATGCTCCAAGTTGTCAAGGTTCCAAGTAAGGTCAAGTCTGAACAACAAAATAAGCCATGTTAATAATAAGCCATATATGTGACAAAAGGCAAGGTGGCAACTTTTGGGCTTAATTCTGGGGCAGTGGCTGAGAGTGAATAAGGTCAGGCATAGTTGAGCATAAAACTGAATTGGAGTCTGTTGATTGACGAGATGGGACCCCTTGATGCTGTCACTCTGAAGGTTAGATTGCACATCTCCTAGAGCAGTGTTTCCCAACCTTGGCAACTTGAAGATATCTGGACTTCAACTCCCAGAATTCCCCAGCCAGCAAATGCTGGCTGGGGAATTCTGGGAGTTGAAGTCCAGATATCTTCAAGTTGCCAAGGTTGGGAAACACTGTCCTAGAGGTCCAAGTGATTTTTAATCTTAATTAAGAGAACTGGGAGAAAGGGTCTGCACATTTTATCAGCCCTGGGAAATGGGGGTATCTAATTACATTCCTTCCCTAGTTACTTGAAGGAACTATTTTCAGCTACTCTAAGGTTATTTGTATTTTCTTCTCCCTTGTCCACTGTGGTCTACTTAAGATGCAGGTCAGGCTCCCAAAATGATGGGGCTGAGAGTGTTGTGGAGGGATTCAGTTTATTATGCGTTTCATAGTGCTATTGATCACTGATCTCCCTTGCCATGTGTTGTTGTTTTTTTGGCCGTCAAAGATAAAATGAAAAATTGGAACGTCTTCTCAGTTCTTTGGGATGGGTGCTGAATACCAAATTCCTGGCACCGATGCCTGGCAGTGTCCTTTCTGTGGGACTTAGGACCTGTGCCAATCTGATACCAGAGTCAGCAATTACTTCATCTGGGTCTGCCACAATACCACCTGACTCAAAATAGCTTTCCACTCAGAGTGAGTTTGACCAGAGTGACCTAGAGTGGAGTTGTCAAGTGATAGGTGTCAATCTATAGTCAGCTTATTAAACCAACAGGTCTCTCCGTTCAACCTTCATTCAAGGAAGAACACACCGGCTGCCTGTATCTCTTTAGCTAAAAAGCTTTTCATTGTTTCTGCTGTTGTAATATTATGGGGCTCACCGAGCAGGAATGGCAGAAAGTCATGGACATCTGGGACAAAGTGGAACCAGATCTCTCTTTGCATGCACCAGAAGTCATCATCAGGTAAGGACAAAATAGGTATGGAAAACTGAGTAGCAACATTCCCAAGAAGCCGGCATGGTGGTGCTTTAAGGATCTGCCTGGCATGTGGTTCAGAACTAAACATTACAGAGGCAGAAGAGAAAGAGATGCAAACTTGCTGATAATCTGGGAAGCTATTTTAATTTTGGTGTCTTCAATATTCATTTTATTTATTAGAGAAGCCCTTGGATATAAAGGCTTCTAAAGGAATTTAATTTGTGGCTGAGTGAATAATAATAATAATAATAATAATAATAATAATAATAATAATAATAATTCACTCAGCCACAAATTAAATTCCTTTAGAAGCCTTTATATCCAAGGGCTTCTCTAATAAATAAAATGAATATTGAGGACACCAAAATTAAAATAGCTTCCCAGATTATCAGCAAGTTTGCATCTCTTTTTCTTATTATTTTTATTATTATTATTATTATTATTAATCTGTCAATTGCAAAAGGCCGCTTTACTGGGATTGGCAGACATAATCCACCACTACATCACTCAGTCATAGGTGCTTGAGAAGCGCCTGACTGGTGATGAAATACAAAATCCAGCATAGTGTCTTGTTTGCTGTGTTGTATTGATGATGATAATGACAATGACAATGGCAATGGCAATGGCAATGGCAATGGCAATGACAACAACAACAACAATAATAATAATAATAATAGAGAGGGTAATTACTTTTTCTCCTTGCTGATTTAAAGTGCTCCATCCTTGCTTGGGCACAGAACCATTGCTAAAATAAACTATGCTAAAATAAAATCATGTTATACCGCCTTTTCTCTTGAGTTGCTACCAAATGATGGTGCTTGGCTGATTTGTGCATCACTCATTACAGGCAAGGTGGGAAAACTAACCAATAAGTAACAAATGCCCCATTAACTTAATTATTCTCTGGACAATGCAGCGAAACAAAAACCAGAGTGACCCATCTAAAGGAAAATATATATTTCAAAATGCCATTAGCAAGTTAACAAATGTTAACAATGTTAGGATTATGTTAACAACTGTGCCTCCTCTTTCCCCCCCAAATAAAACACTAGAAGTCTGTTCCATATCTTCTCCACCTGTCGGGAAACCTGGATAGATGTTGGGGTCAAAAATAAGGAAGGTAATAAACAATGGGGATGAAAGAAACCTAGGAAGCATACAAAATGCTAACAGAGAGAGGAAGACTTGGAAAAGAAAGAGTTGCACTTTGAAACTGACTTGTGATCAGTTTGGAATATGCATGGCCATGATTTTCAATATTTGCAAGGCTCAGGTGGCCTCCTTGTCAGATTAATGAGTAAGTTCATGAAAGAAGATTCATCTTCACACTTCTGTATAATTTGGAATGGTAGGAGCAGCACAGATAGGCAATATTCAGGCAATGGCAATTGGAGAAATAGTTGGAAGCAGTGGGGAATAGTACAAAAATGATGACTGAAGATAATATGTCTGGCTTATGTCACAGAAGACAGGGAGAATAGAATAGGATATGGAATAGGTTTGTCTTTTCCATTGATGGATGTATCCCAAATCTGATCATTTACCCGCTCTAAATTTGGCCATGTCATTGTACATAGTTGACCCATATCAACATTCCATTAGATGATCAATTTGCTTAGCTGCTTTCCATTTGTTGATTTCTCATTTCCATCTCTTTCCTGATCATTGGTCACCCACTGAGCCATAGGAAGTTAATATCTAAAATTTAGATGTTTAAATATTATTTATAAAATGGCTTAGTTATAGTGACAATGCAGCTAACTATCTGCCTCGGAGATCATTATATCATTTTAATAATAAGAAATACGGAAAGAGAAAAATAGAAGACAGATACATAAGGCCATGTAAAAATTACTAGCATGATACAATATGGTATAATATGTAGGGCACTTTTCCCTAATCTAAGTGATCTCCAGATTTCAATACTTCAATATCCTAAATAATAAACTCTGACTACAGCATTTTTTTCCCAATTGGCAAGATAATATTATCAATACACATCTATGTAATCTAACATATTTAAGCGTGATCACCACTATTGAGCTTGGTAGCCTCAAGCATGCCTAACATTATTAGCTTTAATCAAAATTACGTGCAAAATTTCTTTTCTGTTGTGATCCATAATCTTATTGAAATTGCAGCTCTTCTTTTTAAATGTTTGTTGAAGTTTGAAATAAAAGCTGAGCATTTCTTTTTTTTTAATACTTAAGGAATGAGATAAATTGAAGCAGAGTCACATAACTATTGAATGAGTTTCTAAAAATGGAAACCCCACTCTCTAAGGATCCAGTGAAAGGGCAACTCTTATAGTTCAACAACTTACTATACCACTTAAGAAACGTATGTAAACAGGGTCTACATACCGTATTTTTCGGAGTATAAGACGCACCTTAGTTTTTGGGCAGGAAAATAGGGAAAAATAATCTACCTACCAGGTATTCATCTGGCTAGTCCTTAGTATGGTCAGCTTCTGCACATTAGTTTGCTGGTTTTGAATCCACATGCTTGCTTTTTATTCCCTGGTTGAGGATAAAAAACAGTTTCTAAAACATTTCACCTCTCTCTCTCCAGAGACAAGTAATGAGAAAATCACTTTTAGTACCTTGCTAAGGCTGAAAAAAAGACAGATGATCGCTTGCTAGCAAAGCACAGAAGATCGCTTCACTCATTAGCATCTTGTTAGGGCTGAAAAAAAGGCGGAAGATCGCTTACTAGCAAAACACGGAAGCTCAGCTTATTGTTGGAGGGAGTAACAAAGAAAGAAGCAGGCAAAAGGAAGTTTGCTTAGCTAGCAAAGCATGGAAGATTCATTAGCATCTCGTTAGGGCTAAAAAAAAAACTTAGTAAAAGGTACGAGGGTTGTCCAGAAAGTAATGCACCACATTTTTTTCTCAGTTTAGAGTAATGGTACAAATGCAAAACCTTAGCTCTACATTATTTGAATTGTCAAGAGTGTGTAAATTTTGTGTTTTTTCAGACAGATAGCGTAGCTGCAGCAGTGTTTCAAAATGGTGTCCGTAAGTGATGTATATTACAAGCAGCGTGTTCGTCATTGAATTTCTCACTGTGGACAAAGAAACTGTTGGGAATATTCACAAACGTTTATGTACAATTTATGGAGAATCTGCAATTGACAGAAGTATGGTTAGTCACTGGGCACAGAGGGTGAGGCCATTAGAAGACGGTTTGGTACCAACAGGGCATACACCCCCTTGTGTCTCAATGGAGGAAGGCCATAGAATGGGATGGAGATTATGTGGAAAAATAGGGAGTGTAAAAGAAACATCATTCTTTCTTGTGTGTAAGTTTCATTGTGTTCAATAAGAGCTGGGGTGGCGCAGCAGGTAGAGTGCTGTACTGCAGGCCACTGAAACTGACTGTAGATCTGTAGGTCAGCGGTTCAAATCTCGTCACTGGCTCAAGGTTGACTCAGCCTTCCATCCTTCTGAGGTGGGTAAAATGAGGACCTGGATTGAGGGGGCAATATGCTGGCTCTATTAAAAAGTGCTATTGGTAACATGTTGTAAGCTGCCCTGAGTCTAAGGAGAAGGGCGACATAAAAATCGAGATCGATCGGTCAATAAATAAACAAACAAACAAACAAATAATAGTTGAAGAAAAAATGTGGTGCATTACTTTCTGGGCGACCCTTGTACATTTGGAGTATAAGACACACCCAAATTTTCAATCTCTTTTAGGGGGGAAAGGTGCATTTTATACTCCGAAAAATATGGTAAGTATCTAAAATTAGTTTGTAGGCTTATCTAATATAGGGGGCTCTAGGCGATTGAGGACTCAGCATCACGGGCTTGCTTCTTCATGAGTTTCTCTATATAATTGACAGGATGTTCCAGAACCACCCTGAGACTCAAGAGCGCTTTGCCAAATTCAAACATTTAAAGACTCTGGATGAGATGAAGAACTCAGAAGAAGTAAAGAAACATGGAATCACTGTCCTCGGCGCTTTGGGTAAAATCCTGAAACAGAAAGGGTCCCACGAAGCAGAATTGGCACCACTGGCACAGACTCATGCCAACAAGCATAAAATTCCAGTCAAATATTTAGAAGTAAGTATGTACATGACGATGATGGTGGCGCAGTTATGTATACCCAAAGAGCTCAATATTAATCAGAGAAGAAAATATTTGTATTCTAAGCATGTGCAGGCCTGCTTGCTAAAGTTTAGAATGGATATAGGAAGTTTTGTTGATATAAAAGGGCAATTTAGAAGTATAATGTTGACAAAAATAATCTTTCAAGGGAAAGCTTATTTATTTGTCATCAGACCATGATAATGGGGTTGGCAGCATCTTTTTGACCTTGGTTGATCTCTTCAAACACAGCAAGATCTTATTGCGTTAACTACTAAATGGAGTAGCTCCAGAAAATCCCAGGACAGAAGCTTAGATTGGAAAGTCCACAAAAAAGGCAGTGAAAATTTCAAGAACGCAATATGACTATATCCATAAAGTCAACAGGAGTCAAAGAGGATTTTACCTTTTAAAACGTTGAAGGTCCAGGTTTACTACTAAGCCTTATTTGCAGTTAGACTTTATTTTTTTAAAAAAATCATGTTTTATTTGCAGTTTTTCTTTCAGAACCTCTTATTTGATTGAATTTGCAACCCTTTGATTAATAAAAGCAAAAAAGAAAAAAAGGGAAAGGAAGAGACACACAGCTGTAGTTTCTAGTAGCTGAATGGCTACTGGCGACCGTCAATCAGTAAAGAACCTTGGAGTACTCATCTCTAATGATCTAAGTGCCAGAGGCCACGGTCCTCCAACGTTGACAATTTTAAACCTGGCGGACCTCAACTCTCAAAATTCCACAGATGCCTGGGGAATTCTGGGAGTTGAAGTCCACCAGGCTTAAAGTTGCCAAGGTTGGAGACCCCTGATTTAAAGGGCCGGTTTACTTGCCAGTCTTTCATTCTTCACAGTGATTGTCTCTGCTTATTCACAAAAGTGTGAGATTAATCACAGAGTGAGCACAGTGTGGTCTTCAATTTCTAGAATTCCCCAGCCAGCCATGATAGTAATGTAAGATACTATATTCTACCTTAAATACAAATCATGCCACAACTTCTTAACTCAGGAGTAATATTAGTGCATGTATCTGGCTCCTTTCATTCACTTATGTAATAATACCAACAGGGTACATTAATTGTACTGGGGAAAGGATATCCTGCTTTTGGCTGTGAAGCTCCAATAACATCACCCTTGATCACAGGCTATGCAGTAGAAAGAAATGCATACAGTAGAACCCCGACTTACGAGACTAATTGGTTCCGGAAGGAGGCTCGTAAGTCGGAACGCTCATATGATGAAACATTGTTTCCCATAGGAAACAATGTAAAGTCAATTAATCCGTGCAACAACAACAAAAACCGCTGCCGCCGAACACGGAAGTTAGCGTTCGGCTTCAGGAGACAGCTGCGAAGCGGCGCGCGTGTTTTAAAACGTGGCAGCCGGCCTGGGGGGCTTGCCAGCACCCCCCCGAGCCCCCCAGGCCGGCTGCAACCTTTTAAAACACGCAGGATACGAGCGCCAAGGAGCTGTCTCCTGAAGCCGAACGCGGAAGTTAGCGTTCGGCTTCAGGAGACAGCTCCTTGGCGCTCGTATCCCGAATGTGAGCTCGGGAGGCGAACAAAAATGTCGCTCCCCTCCCAGCTCTTATCTCGAGTAGCTCGTAAGTAGAGCTGCTCGTATGTCGAGGTTCCACTGTATTTCCTTATTTTTTTTCCCCATGAGAAACAAATATTTTTTCCCTTTACTACGATAGTAACCCTGGACAGCAGTAACATGGATGGCTATTGATCAGTGAAGCAAAGCCTTCCAATGTACTGAACCTCTTTAGAGATCATTTCATTCAACCACAAAGAATGCATGAGGCCACAGTATGCAGCTCTTCATCTGTCCATTGACTATATTTCCAGCATCTTTCATATCTGTTGGGAATTTAGTTTAGAACATCCTTCACTCTGATAGCCAACAGTAAAAGAGTTGTAATGATGAAGAACATTAAAGACAGGGGATGGAAGGCACGCTTCCTTACAGACCTCTTAGGAATTGGGAGAGGTCAACAGTGGATAGTTTAAGGGTAAAGTTTTGGGGGTTAGGATCAGTGAAGCAAATACTAGAGTCTGGTAGTGAGATATATGCAATATCTAGAGCAGTGTTTCCCAACCTTGGCAACTTGAAGTTGTCTGGACTTCAACTCCCAGAATTCCTCAGCCAGTATTTGATGGCTGGGGAATTCTGGGTGTTGAAGTCCAGATATCTTCAAGTTGCCAAGGCTGGGAAACACTGATCTAGAGAACCTTGTATCTCCATCCCACCAGTAGAGATATGGATGAGCCAACCTTTGACTTAGGTCTCAGATACTTACATGTTAAGAGAAAAATATTAAATATATATTATTTATATTTTCTCCTTTCTTGCCCTGACCTAAGTTAATGTAAAGCTCTCATGCTTGCTGCTTTGATGTTTGACATTTTCTCGACATTTTTAGCAAACTCTCACTTTCTGTCTCCCCCCACCCACCCTTTTTCTTATCCCTGCCCTTATGTCTCTATGCCACTGTCAATTCTTCGTATCCAGTTTATTTCTGAAGTCATCATTGGTGTCATTGCTGAAAAACATTCTGCAGATTTCGGAGCTGATTGTCAAGAGGCAATGAGGAAAGCCTTGGAGCTGTTCCGGAATGATATGGCCAGCAAATACAAAGAGCTTGGGTTCCAGGGCTAGTAAGGAAAGAAGATGTCACCATCGGGAAGACTTAGTGTGGATAGGTGTGTGGTCCACCTAGGAGAGTATATTCATGTCAACACAGGAAATTAGCTTGAATAAATTAAATCGTGTTAATGCTGCACTTGAAGGTGGCAAGGTGTGTTGTTCAAAATCTCCAACATCTGCTAAGGCCATTTTGGCTGAGACATAAGGGAATAAAGCCAATACAGTAATACCCCTAGATACGAGCATAATTCGTTCCAGAAGGGAGCTTGTATGTCGAGGCAACTCGTATCTGGAACAAATAACTTTTAGATGTTGTTTTTCCCCTCCGAGATAACCAAAAGCAAGGATTCTTGCGCCACCTAGTGGACGCTCGGCTCGTATCCCGAATTTGAGCTCGGGACTAGAACAGAAATGTCTCTCCCCTCGTGGCTCGTATCTTGAAATACTCGCACGTAGAGCAGCTCGTATCTAGAGGTACTACTGTACATTTGTAGGCTAAGGGAAGTTTAAAGAGCTAAAAGATGGAGGTGAAAGGACTGGATATATAATCAATATACCACTTTTTAGTTCAGTGGAATGTTCCTCAAAATCACCTACAGCCAGATTCTGATGACAGGGGGAAAAAATTGGATGGCAAGTGCCAGGCCTTATTCGTGGATCACTGATTTAAATGAGATCTGCCTTGGGATGGATAATCATCTGCTCCAGTGTTCTGTATGTAATTAGTGGAATTAAAATTGCATTACATTTTAATTAAAAGTTGCCCACTTTTCCATGAGTATGATTCCGATACTACTCAAAGATGGAGCACTTCCCTTTGTCTAAAAACAATTCTAAGCTGCTGCTGCAGCTTTAAGTGTAATGGAAACCTTGCCATCTTCATGTGTGGCTTGGGTTATCAACTGCGGTTCCTTTTGATCTTCAGCACTTCTTAATAAAACATTAATAATGTATAATAAAAACAGCTGCATGTACTCTCTACATATTACCTAGTTCACGACTGGCTCAAGGAGATATATTAATATTCAGAAACAGGAAAAGTGGAAAAATTATTCAGGAAGGTGAATGAAGATCCTGACTGTCAGCTGGGAATTTTAGATTGTTTGTTTAGTTTTTAATTTAATTGGATTTTGTATTTGTTGTTTTTATATGTTGTAAGCCGCCCTGAGTCCTTGGAGAGGAGTGGCATATAAATCCAATAAAATAAATAAAATAAATAAATAAATAAATATTATTTTAGTATTTGTCTTGGTCCTTATCAAGCTTTGTGATCTACCCATGATCCTATGTGGGTAAAACCCACTTCTAAATCAATACAAGAATTCACTTGTTCAATAGGCTCCCTTTTTAAATGTCAATTATATTTCATGCCCTTTTTGCTACATAATTTTAGAGTTTATTTTAATCAATGTTTAAAGATTTAAGAACCCAGTAGGTATTTAGCTTTTGCAATAGTCTTCTCAGGCCTATTTCAGAATGAACCATTAGAATCACATTGTCACCATAGAAAAGTATATTAATACATTTATCCTGAATCTTTGGTATATGACTATCTTAGAACAGTGATGGCAAACCTATGGCATGGATGCCACAGGTGGCACGCAGAGCCATATTTGCTGGCCCACAAGCCGTTTGCCCTAGCTCAGCTCCAGCGCGTATGTACGTCCCAACCAACTGATTTTCAGCTCACATTGAGGCTCTGGGAGAACATTTTTGGCTTCTGGAGGGCTTCCAGGAGGATGGGGAAAGATGTTTTTGACCTCCTGAGGCTCTAGGGAAGCCTCTGGAGCCTGGGAAGGTTGAAAAACAGGCCTACTGGGCCCACAAGAAGTTGGAAAATGGGCTGTTTCTGGCCTCCAGAGGGCCTCCTGGAGGCAGGGGAGGCAATTTTCACCCTCCCCAGGCATTGAATTATGTGTGTGGGCACTCGTGCAGGCATTATAATGTGTGCACACAGGCTTTCGGCACCCAAGGGAAAAAAGGTTCGCCATCATGGGGTTAGAAGTTAGAATAACATGACAAAATAAATAAATAAATACAAAATTATGCTTATACCCACATGTATTATATGACACAGAGAAACAACACAATCTCATTCAGATGTATACATATACATGGTGACAAAACAAACCTTGCAAGTTTACCAGACAGATGGTATAAGCAACACAGCTGTTACAGAATCTGGTAGTCCAGCTAGAAACACTTCAAAACCTCCTTCCAGAAGGAAGCAACAAAAACACACCATAATTTGGGTGTGTGTGGGTCTCTAACAAGGCTTTGAGTTCTAAGTGCACAGCACTTATAAGCAGTATCCTGAATAACAGGAAGGGAGCTTCCTATAATCTTCTCGGCTGCCGTTACCACTCTCTATATGGACTTTCTATCAGAGACACTGCTACTATGAAACCAAACAGTGATTCAGTTTGTTAAAATGTTCTCAATCATGCCTCTGTAAAAAGTGGCCAGGGTCGGAAGGAAAAAGTGCTTTCTTTATCCACTGCACCATTTGCACACTTCACTAAGGATTATGTGTGGAGAGACCAGTTCAGATTGTTAGTTACCATATTTAGAGGTCAGTAAGGGGCGAGCATAAGTGCACTAGTGTGCCTTCCGTCCCCTGTCCAATTGTCTCTCCTATATTTTATATATCTTTTCTCCTATCCATATATCCTTCCTCTGCACTTCATTGATGTACAGTGTTCCCTCGATTTTCGCGGGTTCGAACTTCGCGGATAGCCTATACCACGGGTTTTCAAAAAATATTAATTAAAAAATACTTTGTGGGGGTTTTCCCTATACCACGGTTTTCCCCACCCGATGACGTCATACGTTATCGCCAAACTAATAATTTTTGCAAATAAATAACAAAAAAAAATTGTTAATAAATAATTATGTTTCTAAATATCAGGATCACTAAGTGTCTTATTCAATGGTGAGTACCAGTAATAATGGTGAGTAAATGGTTGTTAAGGGAATGGGAAAGGGTAATTTAGGGGTTTAAAGTGTTAATGAAAGGCTTGTGTTACTGTCCATAGCCAAAGATGGTGTATTTACTTTCGCATCTCTACTTCGCGGAAATTCGACTTTTGCGGGCGGTCTTGGAACGCATCCCCCGCGGAAATCGAGGGAACACTGTATTCTATTCTCATATCTCTTCTTCTATCCCTTCCCTGATGTTTACTACTACATGTTTTTATTCTCCTTAACTTTCAATTTGAATTGGACGAAATAAAATAAATAAATAAATAAATAAAAATTTTCAGAGTATAAGACGCACCCTCACAAAAAAAGATGGTGGAAATGTTGGTGTGTTTAATGCATCGAATACAGTCATTTTGGCTTCCAGAAGCCCTGCCCACGTCCCATTTTTGAAAAAAAAAATAAATGGGCCTTTTCTGCAAAAATGGCATGCACAGAAGGCTTGGGAAGCCTGCAGAGTACTCCTCAGGGCTGGGGGGAAGGCAAAAACACCCAATTTTTGTGAAAAAAATGGCAAAAATAGGCCAGTTTTTGCAAAAACGGGGGGTGTTTTTGCCTTGCTCCAGCCCCTAGGGACACTCTGCAAAGCTTCCAAACCCATATATGCAAGTTACTCGGCTTCTGGGAAGGGACGGTATTTAAATCTCTCTGAATTCTTTCATTCTGGAACAGTTTACATTGGTTAGATCAGTGTTTCCCAACCTTGGCAACTTGAAGATATTTGGACTTCAACTCCCAGAATTCCTCAGCCAGCGAATGCTGGCTGGGGAATTCTGGGAGTTGAAGTCCAAATATCTTCAAGTTGCCAAGGTTGGGAAACACTGGGTTAGATTATAGCTTACATTGGATCACCACATTTGCGGTGAGCTGCTATAAAAACTATAACTGATCATTCTAGTTTTCTATAACTGCTGAGAAATGATAGGGTTTTACTTCCATCCTAGGTCGTATGTGTTTTGTTAAGTTGCTAGAGAAACAGTGCGATACATAAATGCTCACTATGATCTCTCCAATATTATACTGTTTTCTGCACAAAAGGACAACTGCTGCCATGGAAGCAGGACCCGGTTTGTGAGTGAGCTAAATTCTGCATCAGTAGCAGATGCTCATGTCAGTCTCAGCTGAATAAGTAGCTGTGCATAGAAAGGATATGAAGACTATATTATTAAAGGCAGTTTGCTCATGGATTACTTGTTCTTTAATATGGAGATTGGCAGCTGGTTAGTCAATTCTTTGGTACTCCTGCTAGCAAGCCCAAGGCTGAATAAACATTATGTTTTTTTAGGCTAAGTTTTTTTTTCATGCCATCTGACAAATTTTGGATAGATGAAGGTCAGAAAGGGGAGCCTCACACTTATCTATGGGGCCAGAAATTTCAATGTTTTCCCCTTCTGAGCAATAGAATAGAACAGAGCAGAACAGAATAGAATTCTTTATAGGCCAAGTGTGATTGGACACACAAGAAATTTGTCTTTGGTGCAGATGTTCTCAGTGTACATAAAAGAAAAAGATACATTTGTCAAGAATCGTGAGGTACAACACTTAATGATTGTCATAGGGGTCAAAAAAGCAATGAACAAACAATCAATATTAATAAAAATCTTAAGGATACAAGCAACAAGTTACTGTTATACAGTCATAAGTGGGAGGAAATGGGTGATAGGAATGATGAGAAAAAACTAGTAGTAATAGTAGTACATGAAATAGTTTGATGGTGTTGAGGGAATTATATATTTATTAGAGTGATGACATTCGGGAAAAAGCTGTTCTTGTGTCTAGTTGTCTTGGTGTGCAGTGCTCTGCAGTGACATTTTGAGGGTAGGAGTTGAAACAGTTTATGTCCGGGATATTTTCACAGCCCCCTTTTTGACTTGTGCAGTATACAGGCCCTCAATTGGCAGCAATTGTTTTTTCTGCAGTTCTGATTAAACTGATTAAATTAAATAAAATTAGCATTTTATTTGTTTTTAAAATTGCTTGAAGGTAGTTTTTGGGTTTTTTCCTACCTCTAAATTTGGAGGCGCAATGTAGACCTGGAACTACTGTTTGTTTACCTATGACACAAATACTCAAATACTCGTAAGCCTGGAATATATGAATGGCTTGTGTCATTTTGATAGTATTTGTAAGCATTAGAATTGTCCATTGACAATTGGCAAAAAGTGATCCAAACAATTCTATAAATAAATAGCTGCAACTTTTATATAATTATATAAAACATAAAGCTGTTAGAGTATTAGACTTTCCAGCAGGAATAGAGTTAAAATCCTGCCCACATACTATTCTTCAATTCCAAATCTCTCACTCACCCCCAGTAACTACTTAATCATTTGATAAAAAAATATGAAATTGATTCATAAATGTATTACCTCCATTGGGCTGGAGAGATCTAATAGCCTTCTCCTTGCTGTCTTCCAAGGGGTGGGAATCTGAGCTTGAGGAGGGTTAACTTAGGATCAAATAAATGCCCCATTCCCAAACCACTTCCCTTCCCCCTTCTATAGAATACAAAATTGTTGAGTAAAAATAAATGTAACCATTTGAAAAGCAGGAGTTTGAAATTTAATTTAATTTAATTTTAATTTATTAGATTTGTGAGCTGCTCAATTCCTTTCGGACTCTGGGCAGCGTACAACCGGTAAAAAAACAATATAAACAGTTAAAACCCCATTAAAAAAAGCATTCATATTTCTGGGCCGGAGCTACGTGGTATTGCTGAATGGTCTCACGCTTGCTGGCAGAACCAGGTTTTTAAGGATTTTCGGAAGGCCAGAAGGGTGGAGGCGATGAAGATCTCCTGAGGTAGCTGGTTCCAGAGAGCACGTACCACCACAGAGAAGGCCATCCCACATTGTCCCGCCAGGTGGCAATGTTTGGCCAACGGGACCCAGAGGAGGCCAACCCTGTGGGCTCTAACCGGTTTCTGGGAAGTGTGAGACAGAAGATGGTCCCATAAATAATCTGGCCCTAAGCTAGTAGGGCTTTATAGGTGATAACCAACACCTTAAATTGTGTTCGGAGACTGATTGGAAGCCAGTGCAGCTCACAGAGTGTAGGTGTTATATGAGTGTACCAAGATGAAATATTAGTGATCAGTTCCATTGTGGGAACGCCAAACTTTTCTGTGTGACAAGTAAATGCAGCAAATGAAACTTTTTTTGGCATGCAATAGACATGGAGGCTTATTGCAGGAGTCTTGTCAGAAAATAAAAACAAACACTTGCCTAGCAGGTTGAGTCCATTGAGGAATGTGATGCTGTGCTCAGTGTATCAAAACTGAGTAAAAAGCATAGGTGAAGAATGTTCCTGAGTGAATCTTGGAGACTCGAGAGCAAACAGCTAGTCCCAGAGGTTTCACCTCCCACATGCCTGAAAAGTCTGGGTTGAAATCCACGGAACAGAAACTTCAGAGCAGGAACCACAAAATCACACAGATAAACAGCTACAGTTTGCCTTTTGCCTCTGTTCCCTTTTATACCTTTAGCCCTCATTAGAGGAACCACACCCAGCCCTCAGTATAAGAACCACACCCAGCCCAGGTGCTACTCTGATCACCGGTAATAGCCCTTTAATTGAGCTCTCCTTTGCATGGCTCTCCAGCTACGCATGTCTATGAGCTGGTCTGCATCGGAATCCAAGGAGGATAGACTGTCTGAGTGCCAAATCCCCTGGGCTGTCTGCTGGGTCCTGCGTGCTGTCTGCCAACTCCTCTAAACCAGTGGCCTCATCCTCAGGGCTGTCTGCCACGTCTTCCTGGCTGTCAGCCAGGCTTTCGCACTCACTTTGTGCCACATCTCTCCCATCTGTGGGAGCAACGGTTGGCCCAAGCTCAAACACAACACCGAGGGGGCAAGGGAGTCCTGAGAGAAATCATAAAAGTCAAGATGGTGATTTCAATTGTAAGGTTGCAGTTGCTACCTTGATAGCTCTCCACGCCCATCCCTCAAGAGCCATTGGAGAATTGACTGTTTAAGATGCTGTATGCTGGAACTACACCTTCCCAAATTTCTAATCAGCATGGCTGTTGACTTTTTCTGTTGGGAATTTTGGGAGTTATACTTCCAATATATTTTAAAAACATCAGAATTGGGTTATTTATAATGTTGTCAGCTGTCTCATGATTGAGGGGAAATTTCTTTATAAGAAGATCTAAGAAGTCTCTGATGCTGGGAACAAAAAGTTAAAACAACAACAACAGTGAGGTGAATGGGTTTAGTACAGTGATGGATGCAGTATTGGAAGTAAAGGATTATATTGGGGAAAATCATCCTGAAGAAAATCTATTTATGCGGTCACTGAATTGATGGATCATCATCATCATCATCATCATTATCATCATCATCATCATCATCATCATGATGCATATTGGTAGTTCATCAGTTTAAAATACTGTAGTCATCTTAAATAATTGATTGGCATAACAATCATAATATGAGATTATGAAAAAGTAAAACTGTTACTTACTTAGATAATTTATGGGGCTGCCTAGACCAGTGGTTCTCAACCTGGGGGTCGGGACCCCTTTGGGGGTCGAACGATCATTTCACAGGGGTCGCCTAAGACCATCGGAAAAGACAAATTTCCCATGGTGTTAGGAACTAAAGCTTCTATTCTGGTGCCTTGGAACATATTTTTACAATCCAACCAATCAGGTATTAACAGTAGGGGTGTTCCTCTGACCTTCCTGCCAATCAGCTTAAAGCTCTGTTGGGAGACTTGGTGCTAGATGTACGGTTGGGGGTCATTACAACATGAGGACCTGTATTAAGGGGTCGCAGCATTAGAAAGGTTGGGAACCACTGGCCTAGACTGAAATTCTGAGCCACTGAGTCAGGAACAAAGTTAAAATAAAAATAGTGCCACACAATAAACAGTTCTGTCTCCACTTTAGCTGTGTTTTTTAATGTGATTACTTGACAAAGACTGAAGGGCTAAAGAGCTTGTTTCCATAGACCAGTTTCACAAGGTCTATGGATTTGAAGTCTTGCGCAAATCTCACAGCCTGAAAGGTCAGCCTCTAAGTAGAATTCATTAAAAACAGAGGCTCACAATTTCCTAACTATTGGCACTTAATTTGATGACTATTCTCTGCCCTTGATGTTGTTTGGGTACTGCAAAATAACCACTTCCCTTCTACAGCTTTGTTAACTATTTGTTCTGAACTGATTCATCCAATTTATGACCAGTTTGTAAGAATAAAAGTAATGAGTGAATTGGGTAGCTCTGACGTTATCTCATAATTGCAAAGAAGAATGGAGTGCATCAGTGAGGAATATAATGTATGTGGACTGTGAATGGAATTGACAATGGATGCAATTATAAACACCAATATTTTTATATCATGTCTGGGCCTTTTCATGAAGAAAAATGTGTATAAATCAGTTCTCTTAATCCCTGGATTGCATTGTCAAGTGACTACTATTCTAAGTTTATACTGCCAAGCGCAGTGATGGCGAACCTTTTTTCCCTCGGGTGCCGAAAATATGTGCACACTCACTATTGCGCCTGCACTAGTGCCCACACACATAATTCAATGCCCGGGGAGGGTGAAAATTGCCTCCCTGCCCCCCCCCTGGAAGCCAGAAACAGCCCATTTCCCAACTTCTAGTGGGCTAGAGTGCAAGAGTGCAGATTAGCCAATTAATTAAACGCAAAAAGCTTATACTTAACATTTCTTAAAATACTGCAATACTACATAATTATACACTTTAAAATCTACTTCTTTATATCTAATTTAACAATATAATAAAGTATTTAAAATCAGTTGCTCATTCTAAAAAAACCTTGTCCTTTAAATTTCTTAATTAGTTTAATTATTTTATTAAAATGAAAATATAAAATTGAATGTTATATTTTAGCATTATATTGATATTAGAATTGATTTTAACTAAATGAATCATAATATCAAAATGGAAACATAGATGTGGAATATTATTAATTGTTTTTCTGTATGGATCTGATCACAGTTAGAGTTTTTTCTTTTTGTATTAGTTAGACTTCTATGACTAGCGGAGCAACTGTAGCTGCTTTAAATGTTAAATGTTGTTTGTGTTGTTTGTCTAAAGAAAAATCAATTAAAAAATTTATTAAAAAAGAGTGCAGATTAGGTTAAAAAATGAATCTCATAGAAGTGGGAAATTATTAGGACCCTCTCTGTGAAGAAATAAGCTCTTCTCATGGCCTACGTGACAACAATCCCATCTCCTTAGTTCATGTGAGCTCTTGGGTTATCTTAACACAATGGCTGATATGTGAGAGTAGCTCTGTTTTTCCTCACAGTCCAAGCAGCATTAGAGGTAGATAGATATGACCAGTCATCATGAATTTGGCCAAGGGATAAGCCAAAGTCAAAAGCTGCAATGGAGGGGGGGGAGAGAGACATCTATTGCAGATGGCCTTTGATCAAGTGTCAATCATCACTCAGCCACAAAGATCTTGGGCCATTTCTTCTTTCGTGGCCTCTCCAATAGGATTGCTTTGGGCAAATGTTAAGAAAAGAGCATGACCTTTATCTAGCAGTGAAATAAGGATATGATATAATGGAATAATAATAATAAGTATGCATATAGAACTGTTGGAGGTGTGTAGAGATTATTTTTGATTACCGTGCTCCCAAACTCAGAATAAGAAGCGTAATGCAATTTGGATAAATGAATCATTTCCTTCTCCTAAGAAGCATCACTGGTCCCTAAAGAAGTACTATTGTGGAAGTTCCTTTGACCACATGATTCCTATCTACAAATGTTGTGTAGACAAGGGATGTAAGGACATTTAAAGCAGACTTCCTCAGCCTTGGAACTCCAGATATTGTTTGATTAAAACTGCTCTGTACATCTGGCTAAAAAACCCAGCTTCTATTTACTACCTTCTTCTCATTCCCCAGCATACTCTTATATCTTCCATGGGGAACACCGGTCTCACTGTGGTATTTGGCCACACTCTCCTTCGGATCCTCCTCAGAAAATTAACCCTCTCAGAATGGGTTCAGAATTTGGGTGTCCTCCTAGACTCACAGCTAAGATTAAACCAACATCTGACAGCTGTAGCTAGGGGGACCTTTGCACAGGTTCTCCTAGTGCACCAATTGTGACCCTACTTGGATCAGGAGTCTTTTCTCACATGCCCTTATCACCTCACAGTTAGACTATTGCAACACCTGTTAGCAGATAGCATGGAAAAAGGGAATGGAATGTTAAGAGAGAGTTAATTTGCATACTGGTATGTAAATCAGTTTTTGGCAGTTGGAAGATAGAATTCTGGTGAATCTGCATCATAGAGAGCAGATGTATAGAGAAATATAGTTATACTGTCAAGTGGTTTATTTGTGTAAATATGAAAACCAGTTCCATGAGAAAAGAAGAAATAAAAGCATGAGTTTTATATTAGAGTCGTTGTATTGTGTATTCAAATATACATTGTAGTATGGTCCTGCTATGAAGACTCTGCTGTATGAAGTGAAGAAAAACATAAATAACATAGAACTCCAACATAATGGGTTACAGGCCCAGATAACCAGTTACCCAGAATATGCTCTATTAAAGTTTAATAATAAAAAGAAGAAAGAAAAATTTCTGTGGAGAAGACAGTTGAAGGCTGTGGCAGTTGGTGGTGTTAACTGCAGTAGCTGGAATTTATGTGACAGTTGTCAGTGTGAGGAGAAAATGTAAAGGTACACTAGGGTGCCTTCCGTCCCCTGTCCTATTGCTCTCCTATATCTCCTATACCTTTCTTCTATTCCTATATCTCTTCTTCTATTCTCTCATTGATATGTTCTATTACTATATCTTCTTTTCTATTATTTCATAGATAGATTTCACTCTGAGTATATCCTCTATAGCCTTCATCATGTATTTTACTATGTGTATATAGATATATACCCACTAAAACCCTCATTGTGTATTGGACAAAATAAATAAATAAATAAAATAAGTATTAAAGGTGCATAAATAACATAGAAATCCAACACTACCCCTGGAAAGCTTTCGGAAACTACAGTTGGTCCAGAATGCAGCTGTGTGAGCTGTTCTGGGTGCACCTAGGTACACCCACGTTACACCAATCTTCCGCAGACTGCACTGGTTCCAGATTAGTCTTTGGACACAATTCAAAGTGTTGGTCATTACATTTAAAACCTTACATGGCTTAGAGCAGACTATCTTCAAGACTACCTTATACCACATAGCTCCCAGCAACCAATAAGGGCCCACAGAATTGGCACTCTCCAAGTCCTATCAACTAAACAGTGTCAGCTGGTTGGTCCACGGAGCAGGGCCTTCTCTGTGGCTGCTCTGACTCTCTGGAACCAGCTATCTCCTGAGATCCAGACTTTCCCCACCCTACTGGCCTTCTGGAAAGCTGTAAAGACCTAGATTTTCCTGCAGGCCTGGGGATGTTGATTGGATGGTATATCATCGAGATCTAGCCATAAATGGTATGTATGGTTTTTAACAGTTGGTTTTAAATTGCTTTTAAACTGTTTTTAGAGGTTTTAATATTTTCTGTATGTTTTAACTTTTGGTTGTGAGTCGTCTAGAGTCCCTAGGGAGATGGGTGGCATACAAATTGAATGAATAAATAAATAAATCCGATTTTCTGTTTTTGTCATCTTTGTACTGTGGAGGCTCTGCAGAATTAGAAGTTGTTACCAAAAAGGATAGAGTAGACTAACATAGCAGGAAGGCAGACTGATTCAAAGCAGAGAGATGATTGGCAGAGGTCTTCAAACTTGGCAACTTTAAGACTTGTGAACTTCATCTCCCAGAATTCTTCATCCACCTGACTGGAGAATTCTGGGAGTTGAAGTCCACAAGTCTTAAAGTTGCCAAACATGAGGACTCTTTGATTGAAGGCATCACACAGAGATGCAGAAAGCTTGCTAGATTGGTATGTTTTTACTGCCATCTGGTGGAAGGAGAGGGAAAGTTTATTAAGATTATAATATTCATGTGAGTTTCCTTCTCACAAGACATGATGAAAAAAGGTCAAGATGGCAGCTACAATGATGCGATTAAAATTCTACCTTTTAAAATATGTGCTGCACATAAACAACAGGCCGAGTTTTGATAACACTCTTGTGGCCACCATCCTGACCTTGCTTGACCTATAACCTCTGCAAACTTCAGAGAGAGGAAGAAAATAAATCTGGTACATTATCAACTATAAAGCTTTTGAAACACAGCTTCAGAATATTTGCATCAAAACTCTCTTCTGCCATAAAAGTATTCAATTGTAGTTTTCAATTAGAAACATATAAACATAGAAGACTGACAGCAGAAAAGGACCTCATGGTCCATCTAGTCTGCCATTATACTATTTCCTGTATTTTATTTTAGGATTGATATATGTTTATCCCAAGCATGTTTAAATTCAGTTACTGTGGATTTACCAACCATGTGTGCTGGAAGTTTGTTCCAAGCATCTACTACTCCTTCAGTAAAATAATATTTAAAACATTATTTTAAACTCTTTAACATATTTAAATGTTTTGATCATGTCCCTCCTTTCCTTTCTGTCCTCCAGTCTATACAGATTGAATTCATTAAGTCTCAAGTCTCAATTATTTAGTTATTTGTATGCCCACCTATGTTAAAACGCAATTCTGGGTAGATCAAAGCAACAACATAATCACAGAATTATGAAAATATAAATAAAGTAAACCCCAGCTCTCTAGTCATCTTCCTGGCATGGTCTCACAACCAACTCTAAACGCTCTCATTCTATCCCAGAGTGGGAAAGACTTAAATGAATGTTAATGGCATTGGACCAGAATATCTCCGGAACCGCCTTCTGCCACACGAATCCCAGCGACCAGTTAGGTCCCACAGAGTTGGCCTTCTCTGGGTCCCGTTGACTAAACAATGTCATCTGGCGGGACCCAGGAGAAGAGCCTTCTCTGTGGCGGCCCCGACCCTCTGGAACCAGCTCCCCCCAGATATCAGAGTTGCCCCCACCCTCCTTGCCTTTCGTAAGCTCCTCAAAACCCACCTCTGTCGTCAGGCATGGGGGAATTGAAATTTTCCCTTTCCCTAGGCTTATAGAATTTATACATGGTATGTTTGTATGTATGATTGGTTCTTTAAATTGGAGTTTTTAAGATTATTTTAATATTAGATTTGTTTACATTGTCTTTTTATTGTTGTTAGCCGCCCCGAGTCTGCGGAGAGGGGCGGCAGACAAATCTGATAAATAAATAAATAAACATAGAAACATAGAAGTCTGATGGCAGAAAAAGACCTCATGGTCCATCTAGTCTGCCCTTATACTATTTTCTGTATTTTATTTTAGGATGGATATATGTTTATCCCAGGCATGTTTAAATTCAGTTACTGTGGATTTATCTACCACGTCTGCTGGAAGTTTGTTCCAAGGATCTACTACACTTTCAGTAAAATAATATTTTCTCATGTTGCTTTTGATCTTTCCCCCAACTAACTTCAGATTGTGTCCCCTTGTTCTTGTGTTCACTTTCCTATTAAAAACACTTCCGTCCTGGACCTTATTTAACCCTTTAATATATTTAAATGTTTTGATCATGTCGATCATGTCCCCCCTTTTCCTTCTGTCCTCCAGAATATACAGATTGAGTTCATTAAGTCTTTCCTGATACGTTTTATGCTTAAGACCTTCCACCATTCTTGTAGCCCGTCTTTGGACCCATTCAATTTTGTCAATATCTTTTTGTAGGTGAGGTCTCCAGAACTGAACACAGTATTCCAAATGTGGTCTCACCAGCACTCTATATAGCGGGATCACAATCTCCCTCTTCCTGCTTGTTATACCTCTAGCTATTCAGCCAAGCATCCTACTTGCTTTCCCTACCGCCTGACTGCACTGTTCACCCATTTTGAGACTGTCAGAAATCACTACCCCTAAATGCTTTTCTTCTGAAGTATTTGCTAACACAGAACTGCCAATACAAAACTCCGATTGAGGATTCCTTTTCCCCAAATAAATTAACATTCATTTAAGTCTTGCCCACCCAGTTATTTATTTTCCACCCAGATTATTTTGTGATAATATGTGTAGGCAATGAATAACTGGGCAATGAATAACATCCTCGGATAGAGGTGGCATATAAATCAAATAAATAATAAATAAATATTTTTTTCACTGGGTTCATGTCCTGCACTCATCAGTGGAATAATATGTGGGGGTTGGCATGAAAACGGGTGAATTACTAAATCATGGCTTGTTTTTAAATAGTAATACTAAACTGAATAGTAAATTGTAAGCTGAAACCAGGGCTTGTGTGCTTTATTGATTGGAAGTGTGCACAAAGCATGATTTGGAAATATGTTTGTGTGGATTAGTGATGATTCCTTGGATTGTTTTGGGGCCCTGACTAAATTACTCACCATTGTTTAGAGACATAAAGGAGGAAAAGCTAGAACAGGAGGGGAAGGAAGGAGAATCATGCTAAATAAACCATGAATATTTTTCCTAACTTCTGGCTGCAGTTAAAGCAAGCTGCAGCTCAGTGACAGACCGACTCTCTTTTCCAATTTTCAGTCAGACCTTTGCAGAATGATGACAGCAACATTTCACGGTGAAAATCTCTTTGTGTGGGTGAGTTGCTTCGTGATGGGAATACATAGGAACCATACATCATCCTTGCTGCTCTCCACCATGTCAAAATATGGGAGCATCACTCCTACATTCCCACCTGTCAATGAAGAATGCCCTTAATCCTCCACAAAAAATCTGATTAACCTAACTGGGGGAAATAATTAGTCTCTGGAGATTCCAAATGTGAAACATATTTGCTTATTTGCTTACCTGAAAAATTCTCTGCTGTAGATAGTAGTCAAGAGCTCACTTATTATTAGCTTCCTATCTTCTAATTTTTTAAATAAGTTTTTACATTTTATTTTATAATGCAAAAATTCCATTTTCAATTTAAAGAATGTGTTGTCAGAGTGTTTATACATACATATATCAATATTATGTTTCCAAATTTAATTATATTCATTTAATAATATTTTTAACCATTTTGCTAAAATCCAGACTACATTTCAAAAAGATGCAAAGACTTACTTATTTCAAAAAGAGAATAATATTCTAGGGAAATTGCTAACCAAGAATCAAGGGAAATTGATAGGGAAAGTGTATAAATATTTGATGAGGTCCAAAACAGTAGGTTTGATGGAAACTGCAGTTTAATGTTTCCAAATGTAAAATAATGCACTTGGGGAAAAGGAATCCTCAATCTGAGCATTGCATTGGCAGTTCTGTTTTAGCAAAAACTTCAGAAGAGAAGGATTTAGGGGTAGTGATTTCTGACAGTCTCAAAATGGGTGAGCAGTGTGGTCGGGCAGTAGGAAAAGCAAGTAGGATGCTTGGCTGCATAGCTAGAGGTATAACAAGCAGGAAGAGGGAGATTGTGATCCCCTTATATAGAGTGCTGGTGAGACCACATTTGGAATACTGTGTTCAGTTCTGGAGATCTCACCTACAAAAAGATATTGACAAAATTGAACGGGTCCAAAGATGGGCTACAAGAATGGTGGAAGGTCTTAAGCATAAAACGTATTAGGAAAGACGTAATGAACTCAATCTGTATAGTCTGGAGGACAGAAGGAAAAGGGGGGACATGATCGAAACATTTAAATATGTTAAACGGTTAAATAAGGTTCAGGAGGGAAGTGTTTTTAATAGGAAAGTGAACACAAGAACAAGGGGACACAATCTGAAGTTAGTTGGGGGGGAAGATCAAAAGCAACGTGAGAAAATATTATTTCACTGAAAGAGTAGTAGATCCCTGGAACAAACTTCTAGCAGACGTGGTTGGTAAATCCACAGTAACTGAATTTAAACATGCCTGGGATAAACATATATCCATTGTAAGATAAAATACAGGCAATAGTATAAGGGCAGACTAGATGGACCATGAGGTCTTTTTCTGCCCTCAGTCTTCTATGTTTCTATGTTTCTATGATTTTAAAAGATAATATGATGAGTTGGTCTAGGAATTTTGGAAGAAATATAGATTTAGATGCATGGGAGAGGGTTTGCTCACACAACTGGAAAATAACTAAATTGGTATTGTTCAAAGAAAATCAGATTAAGATGTTTTATAGATGGCATCTGCCCCCCAACAGGTTATCAAAAATGTTTCCAAACACTTCTCCAAACTGCTGGAAATGTAAGACAGAAATTGGTTCTTACTACCATCAATAATGGACTTGCCAGAAAGCCAAATCATATTGGAACAAAATAGAAAAATGGCTAAAAGAAATACCCACCAAGAAATCAGGAAAACTCCAGAATTTTTCCTATTAGGTATTGCTACACACAAATATTAAAAAGACATACAATATTTGATAAATCACATCTTGGTAGCTACTAGAATTGTTTTTGCGCAAAGATGGAAAGAAGCAGAAGTCCCAAAAGAAGATGAGGTACCGGTAATTAGGAAAATTATTGAATGTGCAGAGCTGGACATGATGACGAGGCGGTTGAAGAACCAAGAAGAGTCGGAATTCTATAAAATCTGGGATAGGATCTATATTTGGTTGAATAAAAGAAATTCTAAATGAATTCAAGGTTATATAAATTTATTATTCTGAAGTGTACTTAAATAGAGAAATGAAGTAGATATATTTTTCTTTTTTCTTTTTCCTCTGAAATGATCTAATCAACAAAAGTTTTTCTTTTCTTACTATGTAGACCTCTATTCTGAACGCAGCGATTGTAGCTCCTTTTTTTGTTATGTGTTTTGTTTTGTATTTTTATGTATGTGTGTTGTGCCTTGTTTTTAAAAAATAATCAAAATTTATTAAAAAAATAATATTTTAACCATTTTGAAATCTTCCATTTTAATATTAATCCTGCAATCATCAAATCAATAAAAAATATTTTTTTGTTTACTTTTTCATATTTGTCCTATTTCCCCTAGTTTTGCAATCAAAACTTTCATTCTTTCCATTCTTTCCATTCTTTCCTCTCCTTCTCTGTCTTCCTACTTCCCTCTTCTCCTCTCCTTCTCCTTTCTCTCTTTCACCATTTCCATCTCTTCCCTTTATTTCCCTCTCTTCTTTCCCCTCTTTACTTCCTTCTTCCTTGATCTTCTCTTTTTTCCTTTTGGCCTTTCTCCTCTCCTTCTCTTCTACTGCCCTCCTATCCCTTCCACTTCTCCATTCTTCCCAATGTTACATTCAGGTTTGCCATCTTCAATTTATTTATTGATATATTACTTTAAAAACCCCAAACAGATCTAATATTATCGATTATATTGACAATTTTAATCATCATGTTAATGTTCTGGCTAGCGGATGATATATCCCAGTTTTGATTAATTTTGGTGAAAAATTGCCTTAGATATTTATTCAGAAGACTGGAGGATTTGGGAAAAAATTTCATGGATGATACCCAATACTACTTCTTTCTTTCTTTCTTTCTTTCTTTCTTTCTTTCTTTCTTTCTTTCTTTCTTTCCTTCCCTCCCTTCCTCCTTCCTTCTTTCCTTCTCTCCTTCCTTGTATATGTTTCAAGTGAAAGATTCCTCCTTCTGTTAAGTGCAAATAATGTACAGTATGTCCAAAAATAATTATCCAGCAGGGGGTACTCTTGTGCTTCCTATCCAAAGATGGTAAGTTTCCTTTTAAATATTAGTTTGAAATTTAAAAGGAATCAGGATATTTTAATGTTATAATATTCATTTGCCACAAGGCAATAAAACATTGAGTCTATTTTGTGAAATAAACAATGTGTACAATGCTCTAATCTAGAGCAACATGTTGGAAATCATGTTTGAATTTCAACTCTACACAGCCTTGGCATATATGCTTTTAATTGTAGAAGGATTGTCTAAAGCTCCTGGACTGCAACAGATTGCTTACATCTGTTATAAAATAGAGGATGTTCCTTCATTAATATGTGAAATTAAGCAACTAGTTAGCACAGGGGTGTCAAAGTAAAGGCCCAGAGGCTGGATCCTGGTTGTAGTAAAGGACCGGTCCCTGGTGCCTCTGCCAGTGAAAACATAGCTCAGGAGGGCTACGTGCAGCCTGCCCGAGCTCCGTTCACACCAGCAAAGGGTTGCAGGAGACCCTCACAGCCGAAAATGGCTCTCCGGAGTCTGTTTTCGCTTGCAGAGTGCTCTGGCTACTACAGACAAGTGACCATGTCCCTGGCCACGCCCACCCCAGCTCCCTGAGGTCAAACACAACGCTGATGTGTCCCTCAATGAAATTGAGTTTGGCACTCCTGAGCCAACACGTGCCGCTTACAATATCTCAAACTCAGTATGATAAAATTGGTAATCATTAATGAAATCCCCAAAGGCATATTGACCATTTAAAAACAGCAGTTTGGATTTGACAGGATTCTAATGAACAATAAATTAATCTGTGAGTTTTTCTTTCTGTCATATTTATACCCCCCACCCCCATTTTAGATTTTTATCACCCCATTAATAAATGGGATAATAACCACTTTTAAAAATGGACTAAACAGAATCCCTATTCATGTCTAGTTTGAATTTAGTTTATACCTATTTTTTGTGCTGTTCAGTTGTATTGGAACTAGAACACCCAAAATTTTAAATTTGGGAAGATGGAACTAACCTAGCATTTGTACAATCAGTTTGCTCAGGATGATTGTTAAAATAAATTTCTGATCAACACAATCATTTTGAGAACTGGTCCTGATTAGTGATGGTCGAACCCAACAGTGTTCAGGTTCGGCAAGTTCGGATGAACTTTACGCAAAATTCACCCGAACCCGAACCGAACCCAAACCCGAACCTGAACGGGGAATCCCTCCCACGAAGAGATTCCGGGAGCGGAGCTTCGACGTCACCGACAGGTTGTTAAGGACGCCAAGGTGATCACTTCCTGGATTCCAAGTCTGACTAGTTAAAAGTCTGACTGCACTGGATCATATAGCAATAATGAACATGAGCCGAATATGGAAAAGGAAAGACATCAGCCTAGCAACCAAATGTAGGCTACTTCATTCTATTTTAAGGGTGTCAAATTCAAGGTGCTTAAATCTGTCCTACAGGTCCGGCCTGGAATAGCAAAGGACCAGCCCATTCCCCATTGTGCCTCTGGCAGCCAAAATGGAGCATGGGAAGGGCCACGTGTGGCCCCCTCATAGCTAATTTTGGCTGGATGGCCTCCTGCAGCATCCTACTGGCCAAAATGTGGAAAAGAAGGATGTGTGGCCCCCAGCCAATTTTTGGCCTGGACAGCCTCCTGTAGCATCCTGCCAGATAAACAAGGTGCGGGAAGGAATACAACCCCCCCCATGCCACATTTTGGCCAACAGGGTGCTGCAGCCAGCCCACGGAGAACTACAATGCTGATCTGGCTCTCAAAGAAATCCAGTTTGACACCCTTGCTCTATTTGTTTCCCACAGTTATCTGTTCTGCCACCGTGTTTCAACTGCCCGTAATTACAGGGTAATTAGTCCAGGAAGACACACACCACACGATAAAAGGAAAACCCAAAAGTTTTTATAAACAGAAAAACAGAAACAACTCCCTTTTTAAATGTCAAAGGGATTTTCTGGTACACACAAGGCACAGGTTAAATGCAATCCATTGCTCACCCAATAACTGAGAAATTGAGTCCAATTCTAAAGTCCAGAGAGTCCACACACAATCTTGAACAGCACAAAAACCACGATCTTGACGAAACAATGAATCAGATAATCTGCCATGAGGCTAAAACATCAGGTTGCACTTTTATCTGTAGCACTAATTACACAGCCCCACCCAACTACGGGGGGCCTCATTTTCTCTTATAATGATTATTCAGTTGTTGTCTCCTATGTATCACTCTACGCATGCGTGGATGTGTCATTAATTCTTGTTCAGAATCCAAGGATAATACAGATGATTGATCTCCTCCTGGGCTGTCTGCCAAGCTCTCCTCTTCCCTGTCACTCATGCTTCCTTGGTCAGAGGAGGCTTCGTCGGCAGATTCCATCGGGAGCAAAACAGGCCTGCGGCATGTGGATGTTTCCCCCACATCCACCTGCACATTCCTTGGGGCAGGAGCTGTGCCAGAGCTAACCACAATATTATCTATGTGTGTGGAAGTTGGACCTTAAAAAAGCAAGATGGGGGCAAGGAGAAATAAACTTTTTGGGATGTGGTGCTAGAGAAAGCTCCTGAGTATTCCTTGCACAGCAAAAGTGACTAACAGGCAGGGGTGGGCTGCTGCCTGGATGGGGGGGGGGGGGGAGAACGCAGTAGAGTAGTGAAAATGGAGCTCCACCCCAGAGCACCCAATTTGCACTGAAAGATGTTGAAAGAAAATGCAGGGCATCCTGCATAAGGCTACCCAAAAATTTTGGTAGCCCTTCACTGCTAACAGACAAGCGCATAACACCAGACATGTCACTACAAACTATTGTAAAATCAACAATGGCTTTGGCATGGCAGAAACTGCATTTCACTTCCTTTGGCCATGTTATGCAGGGGAATTCACTGGAGAAAACTATTACGCTTGGAAGAGTCAGCAGTAAAAGAAAAACCAGGCCATCCTCAAAGCTGACATCAACCAGAACATAAAAAACCCGGAAAGAAATAGTGCACAATCGGAGAATGTGGAGAGACCTGGCTCATAGAATTGCCAAGAGTCGGACTTGCTCTAAATCAGTGATTTTCAACCTTTTTTGAGCTGCGGCACATTTTTTACATATACAAAATCATGGGGCACATTGAGCGGGAGGGAGTGGGGGGGGCTAAAAAGTTTGGACAAAAAAATTCTCTCTCTCTCTCTCTCTCTTCCTCCCTTTCCCTCTATTTATCTTCCTTCCTTCCTTCCTCCCTCTCTCCATCCCTCTTTCTTTCTCTCTTCATTCCTTCCTCTCTTTTTTGCTCTTTCTATCTCTACCTCTCTTTCTCTCTCTCTCTTGCTTTCTTTCTCTCTCTTTCTCTTTCTCTCTTTCTTTCTTTCTCTCTCTTTCTCTTTCTCTCTTGCTTTCTTTCTCTCTCTCTTGCTTTCTCTCTCTCTCTTTCTCTCTCTTGCTGAGCTTCGCAGCACACCTGACCATGTCTCGCGGCACACTAGTGTGCCGCGGCACACTGGTTGAAAAACACTGCTCTAAATAACCAAGATTATTACCAAACATTGCTCATAAACTGTAATTTTGTGTGATTCATTTGCAATGTTATTCAAAGCTCACCAAGAAGCAAGAAAACAGAGCTAGTGGGCCATTTAAGACAATAATAGTTTACATTCCAACTCTAGTGTTACAAACAAACCCTAGACAGGATTAAGACAATGACTTAGGATAGATAGTTATGGGTTTTGGCAGACATTCTAAGAGGACAATAGTGTTTATTAGTTAAACACTAAAGAGCAAATTGCTGTTTTTCTCATGATTAGTTGAGATAGTAGATAGATTGACAGACAGACAAACAGACAGAGTGAGCGAGCCAATGAGAAGAACAAAGAAACATAGAAACATAGAAACATAGAAGACTGACGGCAGAAAAAGACCTCATGGTCCATCTAGTCTGCCCTTTTACTATTTCCTGTATTTTATCTTATAAACATATATCCATCCTAAGATAAAATACAGGAAATAGTAAAAGGGCAGACTAGATGGACCATGAGGTCTTTTTCTGCCGTCAGTCTTCTATGTTTCTATGTTTCTAACATGACATGACATTTGAACTGACTGGCAGAACTTTGTCTACACAGTACCAAGATGTCTAATTTTCAGATATTTAGCAATGTCAGAAATGAAGGGACTTTAGGGTGTTTTTTCCCAATTTTTTTCTACAGGTAGTCCTTGACTTACAATAGTTATTTTAGTGACTGTTCAAAGTTACTGTGGCACTGAAACAAGGGACTAATGACCATTTTTCACAGTTACAACTTTTCTTGCATCCCCATTATCAAAATTTATAATCAAAAATATTTTTAAAAAATGCTATAAGATGTTCTATAGATGGTATCTGGCTAACTCCAGACTAGCAAAAATTTACCCAAATCTGAATTTGACTTGTTGGAAGTGCAACAAAAAAATAGGCTCCTTCTTTCAGGTATGGTGGACATGCCCAAAGGTAAAAGGAAAAAAAACCATAGATGGCTATTGGCGATAACCGAAACAGATATAGAATTTATCCCGGAACGCATGCTCCTAGGAATAAAAATGAAAAAATACCCCTCCAAAATATAATATTTAATTACCCACATAATTATGGCAGCACGAATATCCTACGCTCAATTCTGGAAAAAATAACATCATAGAAAAAATTTATAGATGTGCAGAAATGAATAGGAGGGAACTAGAAACTCAGGATATTATGAGATCTGGAAAAATTGGTACGATTGGATTGGTAACAAAAGTAAAGACAGGAATAAAATGTGAAAGGATGTATCAAAAGGAATATAGAAACATGTAACGTAATACATATGAATCTATAAAGAGGTGATATAAGAAATGTAACAAATATAAGATATTGGGTTTTAAATTTGTATTAAATAATTGAAATGTCATTTTTTTTTCTTTTTAAAAACTTGGGAAAAAGTTTGTGAGCCGCCCCGAGCCCTCCGAGAGGGGCGGCATAAAAATTCAATTAATAAATAAATAATTAATTAATAATAACATTATTTTAAACTAAACTAAACCAAAATTCAAAATGCTTGGGGATCAAAATTCAGATGCTTAGCAACTGGTTCGTACATGGTTCATACATGGCTGCAGCATCTCAAGTTCATGTAATCATTTTTTGCAATCTTTGGAGGTAAAGTCAATTGGGAAGCCAGATTCAATTAACAACTAGGTTATTGACTTATCATTTGCAGCAATTCGCTTAACAACTGTGATGGTGCACTGTTAGAATGCAGAACTGACAGCTAGTACTACAGTTCGATCCTCACTTGGTTGACTCAGCCTTCCATCCTTCCAAGGTGGATAAAATGAGGACCCAGATTGTTGGGGGTTGTATGCTGACTCTGTAAACCACTTAGAAACGGCTGTAAAGCACTGTGAAGTGTATATAAGTGTCAGCACTATTGCATTTCGGAAGACCGCAAAATTAATTAATTAATTAATTTATTGATTGATTGATTGGATTGGATTTGTATGCCGTCCCTCTCCGTAGACTCAGGGCGGCTAACAACAGTGATAAATGGGGTGAAACTCAACTAATGTCTTACTTAACAATAGAAATTTTGGGCTCAGTTGTGGTCATAACTCAAGGACTACTGTCTACGTCTTAGTAATAGCATTTAGACTTATATACTGCTTCACAGTGCTTTACGGCCCTCTCTAAGCGGTTTACAGAGTCAGTATATATTAGCCCTAACAATCTGGGTCCTCATTTTACCCACCTCGGAAGGATGGAAGGCTGAGTCAACTTTGAGCTTGGTGAGATTCAATCTGCCAAACTACTGGCATCTGGTAATCAGCAGAAGTAGCCTGCAGTACTGCACTCTGACCACTGTGCCACTGTGGCTCTTCTTTTGTTACAGGTTTTGATTCATGGTTCTAAGGATACTAATATACTATAGAACTGCATACACTTGGCATTCTGAAATTCACCACCAAATCTGCAGGGAGTGAAACTAAGTATATGAATTAATAGGGTTTTTTTTTCTAGATTTGTCTTCTAATTTGACAAAAAGGGGAGATTATTAAATGATGATTATTCAAGCGTCATCTATGTATTGGAGGCATAATGGGCCCTTATCATGAAAAAGCAAAGTAGGTCCTTCATATCCAAGAAAGTCTGTAATGATTGATGGTAACTTCCCAGGTTTCAGACAGATTTTGATTTTGACCACTGCCTAGAGGTGCTGAGGATTGGATTTGGCATTTTCTATGTGCAAAGCAGATAAGTAACCACTAAGCTACAACCCTAAACTTCCACTTTCTCTTCTCTGCCTTCTGTAATATTTCAGCTCTGTTGAGCTACAGTATGTTTTCTAAAGTTAACTGTGTTCTGTCTGGGTCCCTCCAGAAGCCAACACCAACCCAAAAAGAGAATCCAGACACACTGATAAAAAGCAAAGGCAGTTTATATAATTCAAAGCAAACACAGGTAACAGAAAATGTCCTTGCAAACAGGAGCACGCTGGAACTTCAAAGATGTTTCACGAAGGCCATGAAGTAAGACAGGATTCTTGCTGTCAAAAACAACACTGGAGATAACAAACATACGCCTCCCCCAAGTCTTCCAGACTTCTAGGGCACAAGCCAAGATCAGAGACGTCGAGAAGCAAAGCAGGGTCACAGAACTTCCAGTTGATAACGCTCCACATGGCTTCAAGGGCTGGCCTGCCTTTTAAACCCTGCTGAGAAGAACCACACCCAAACCCAGCTGTTGCCAATTCAGTGGTGCCAATACCTTTCTAATTGGTCCTGTCTCTGAGCTGCACGTCACTGTCTCATGTCAATTATAGCCTGTGCTTCCTCATCCAATGAGTCCAGGCTACTGGCTGGGGAGAGCCCCCCCCCCCGGGGCTCTCAGGCTGCTCTTCCTCATCCTCTTCCTGACTTTCCTCTCCCCCGTCTGCCTGTTCCTCCCCCCTCCTGTTCACTGTCCTCCTCCTCCGGGCATGGATCCAGCAGAGACGCAGCCGGTCCCTGAGGAGCCTCAGGCTGAAACACAACAAACTGTAGGAAGACTTCTTGGTTATTAGTGTAAAATAAATAACTAGAAAATAAAAAATGCTTTAAAATGGATAAAATATCTTCATTTTTGATGAATGGCAATACATTTTGCCTTTAAATATATTCAGAATAGAAAATATTTTTTTAAAAAAATCTACTCTACATTTAAGGCTTTAGTTAGAAAGCTTACGTTATATAACTACTGGTATGCAGTCACCAATGAGACACCATTATTGTCAATCAAAACTACAACCTTTCTAACTTGTGTCCCTATCTCTGGAATAAAAATTGCTCTGGACTTTGTAAACTGTATAAATGATTCAGCAGCTGACAATTTCTTGCCTACCTTCTCATGCCCATTAAAGTTTTCTATGAAAAGATCCAATGTGGGGGGGGGGGCTTTCAGGGAAGAAACAGCAAACTGAAGATGGTTCTGCTGAAAATTGAGCTGGACAACCTTGGCAGAATGGACACCTGGTAAATGGAGGATGCTGGTGAATGGAGGATGCAGTTCCTCGCCAAACAAGTATTCTAGACAGATGCTCCTTATGACAGGGGTCTTTGGCAGGTTTAGAGCACTGGACGACAAAGAAACCATCACACCCCAAATCAGGGTTTTGTATTTTTTTTAAAGTGACAAGTTTGAAAGCTATTTTTCAAGGAAGCCTTCCAAACTGAGGAGGTAGAACCAGCCTTGAACTGGAATGCTGAAGGATGCCAATGGATAGATTTAAATCAGCTGAAGGATGGGAGGCATACAGTGAAATTCTATATAGAAAAGATAACAAAAACGAAGACATTTAGAATAGAATAATAGAGTTGGAAGGGACCTTGGAGGTCTTCTAGTATAACCCCCTGCTTAGGCAGGAGAACCTACACTACCTCAGACAGATGGTTATCCAACATCTTCTTAAAAACTTCCAATGTTGGAGCATTCAGAACTTCTGGAGGCAAGTTGTTCCATTGATCAATTGTTCTAACTGTCAGTAAATTTATCCTCAGTTCTAAGTTGCTTCTCTCCTTGTTTAGTTTCTACCCATTGATTTTTGTCCTGCCCTCAGATGCTTTGGAGAATAATTTGACTCCCTCTTCTTTGTGGCAACCCCTCAGATATTGGAACACTGTTATCATGTCTCCCCTAGTCCTTCTTTTCATTAAACTAGACATACCCAGTTCCTGTAACCATTCTTCATATGTTTTAACCCCCAGTCCCCTAATCATTTTTGTTGCTCTTCTCTGCACTCTTTCTAGAGTCTCAGCATCTTTTTTACATTGTGGCAATCAAAACTGAATGCAGTATTCCAAGTGTGGTCTCACCAAGGGATTATAAAGTAGTATTAACACTTCACGTGATCTTGATTCTATCCTGTTAATGCAGCCTAGAATTGCTGGCTTTTCTGGCAGCTGCAGCACCCTGCTGACTCATATTTAACTGACTGTCTATTAGAACTCAAGATTTATTTATTGGATTTGTATGCCGCCCCTCTCTGGAGACTCGTTCCTTCTTGCAGTTGCTACTATTGAGTGAGGCACTACCTATTTTGTATCTGTGCATTTGGTCATCTGAAAATTTGATGAGTTCCCCATCTATCCCCTCATCCAAGCCATTGATAAAGATGTTGAAGAGTACTGGGCCTAAAACAGAGCCTTGGGGCACTCCACTGCATCCACTCCATGGAGATGCAGTTCCATTGAGGACTACATTGGTTGGTCAGTCACTTATGAATCCATCTGGTGGTGGTGCTATCTAACCTACATTTTGTCTACTTTTATTTATTTATTTATTTTTTATTTTTTTATTTTTTTATTTTTTTATTTTTTATTTTTTTATTTATTTTGTCCAATACATAATACACATTGAAGAGAATAGATATGTAATAATATAAATAAAGAAAAGAATAGAAGAAAAGATATAAAAGTATAGCTGAACATATTTGAAAGGAAGAAAAGATAAATGAGATAAGGAGAGACAATTGGACAGGGGACGGAAGGCACACTGGTGCACTTACGCAACGCCCCTTACTGACCTCTAAGGAACCTGGAGAGGTCAATCGTGGATAGTCTAAGGGAAAAATGTTGGGGGTTAGGGGTTGACACTACTGAGTCAGGTAATGAGTTCCACGCTTTGACAACTCGGTTGCTGAAGTCATATTTTTTACAGTCAAGTTTGGAGCGGTTAATATTAAGTTTGAATCTGTTGCGTGCTCTTGTGTTGTTGCGATTGAAGCTGAAGTAGTCATTGACAGGTAGAACGTTGCAGCATATGATCTTGTGGGCAATACTTAGATCGTGTTTTAGGCGACGTAGTTCTAAGCCTTCTAGACCTAGGATTGATAGTCTGCTCTCGTAGGGTATTCTGTTTCGAGTGGAGGAGTGAAGGGCTCTTCTGGTGAAGTATCTTTGGACATTTTCAAGGGTGTTGATGTCCGAGATGTGGTATGGGTTCCAGACAGATGAACTTTATTCAAGGATGGGTCTGGCAAAAGTTTTGTAGGCTCTGGTGATTAGTGTGAGATTGCCAGAGCAGAAGCTGCGTAGGATCAGGTTAACAACTCTAGAAGCCTTTGTGGCGATATCGTTGCAGTGGGCTTTGGCACTTAGATCATTTGATACTAGTATTCCAAGGTCTTTTACTGAGTGGGAGTTGGCTGTGAGATTTTGTTTATTCAGTTTATATATGAGGTTTGGATTCTTTTTGCCGATGTGGAGGGTAGAGCATTTGCCGGTTGATATTTGAAGTTGCCATGTGTTAGACCAGTGTGAGACAAAATAGAGGTCTTTTTGGAGAGTAGATGTGTTGTCCGTGGTGTTGAAAAGTTTTACATCGTCGGCGAAAAGAACACAGTTGCTTGTGATATGATCACAGAGGTCGTTGATGTAGAGAATGAATGTAGAGAATTTCTATTAGTAGGTACTAGTAGTCTACTTTATCAAATGCCTTATTGAAATCCAAGTAAATTATATCAATAGTATTCCTCTGGACTTCTAATTTTGTCACTTTGTCAAAGAATGCAATAAGATTAGTCTGGCATGATCTGTTTTTGACAAACCCATGTTGGCTTTTGACTATTACTTTGTTTGCTTCTAGGTGTTCATTGATTCGTTGCTTGATTAACTTTTCCAGAACCTTCTCTGGAATCTTCCCTTATTGAGGTCATCTTATAAATTGTTTACCTATTTATCCTCCAGTAACAGAATTAGAAAAGCACTTTGGCTATTGCTGAATTTGAAAGCCACAGTAATTGATAGAATATCATATAAATGGATGTTAAAAAATAAATTACAGGGCTAAGTATGTACAGAACAGAAAATAACACTGTTTAGACCTGAGTGACAACATCACTTCATGTCCCTGCACTTAGGACATCTAAGCTGCTTCTGCATCTGCAATTCCCATAATTTGCCCTGCTAGATTGAAGTCACAATCCAACAGCATTTTCATTCCTGCTATACCATAAAATTGTGATGATGTGAAGCGTTAACCTTTCATTTATAGATGTTGTTCTGTCATGGCTAATTTCTATAGTGAAAGCACCATTTAACCTCCCTCCCTATGAATCAACTACGTAGTTAGTTACTCAGTTACTTCCAAAACATCTTTGTATACGTGGGCCTTTATGGAAATAGTTAGTTTGTTTTGTTCTGGCATTTAGATTTTGGATAGTTTTGCTCTTTGCAGAACAGATGAGCTTGATTTATTTCTTAGTTTCTTATCAAATCACACAATCTAGTTTACAATCGTCCAGCAAGTCAGTTATATTCAATTTCGTAATCCCAAATGTTAAGGCATTAATCTTCACAGTACTTTGTAAAGCTCGTTACTTCTCCTCCAAACAACAATACGAACTTCAGAGGCTTTGTGGGAAATGTTCTCTCTGCCTGCACTGTGTTTCTCTTCCACCTACAAAGTATTTCTTAGTTTGCTTATTCCATATTAACATCCCCTGCCATGCTGCAATTCTTAATGTTTCTGTACCCAACCTCCGCACATGGCTTGAATGACACTAATCAGCTATGTGGGAGGAAGAATGTTAGTACAGTAACTGACAATGTTCACTCATAGCTGGGAAGAAGTGCCATAGCAGATAAAGGAAAGGTTTAACAACTATTTATACAAGGTCTCTTATAATAACACAATGCAACAGCAGTAACAAAAAAAAATGACTCATTGCCTGTAGAACCTGGAGATATAAGTGGGACAACTTATCTGAAGAAGGAAAAGAGTTGGTGCTCTTCCCTTCCCTTCCCTTTTTCCTTTTTCCTTTTTGTCTATGATTTTAATTACACCATATATAATCACTACCAGGCAAATGGAAAAAAGAGAATGAAAAATCTGATAAGCATTGATTAATTTCCATTAGGGTATTTGGTTCGATTCTGATTGCCTCATTATTTTTATTGCTTTTATTATTTATTTTAAGACACTGCAAATATGAATTAGAAAGTTTGGGTCCTGATTAAGAGCATCACCCAGACTTAAATAGGGGGGGGGGATTAAGCAATTAAGCATGGACAGAAGTGAATTTTGTAACATTTAGTGAGTGCTGAGGCAATGCGCGGCCGGTGATTAATCCCCGGCCCGGATTTGCTGCAGGGCCAGGGAGACACGGCCCTCGGAGCAGCCGCCATTTTGGATGCCGGGATCTCGCGAGATTTCGTGAGATCCTGGCCATTTTGGATCATCGGCCTAGACCGATGACATCGCCAAGGGGTGGAGCCTGCCAGCCCTATAAAAGGGGCTGTGCAGGCTTGGGGCCTCCTTTTCACCCTGACGACGATGAGCAGCGAACACCCACCTGCCCTCCCTATCTTCCAGTGTGCCACTGTGGGTCGCCCTTAGGGGGGCCGAATAGGAATTTTTGGCGGTCTTGGTATTTTCTGCGACCGTTTTTTCGCCTATTCCACACTGTGGTGATGGATAGGTGGTTAGGGGTTGCTTTGCCCCCTGTTTAGGCTAATTGGCTTACCTTTGGTCATTTGGGTAGGCAGGTTAGGGGCGGAAAACTGGGTGGTGTTTACCAACTGCGTGTTCTCTGTTGGGCATCTTTGGGGATGATTGACAGGTTCTCTCCAAAGGCTCATGGTGCCTTTAGTTTGATCTGAGCAATTGGGGGGAACCTGTCTTTGGGTCCCGCCCATTTCTATCCTCTTGTATAGGTTAGACGGCGAGACCTCCAATATGCAGGTGCATGGCTGGGATCCAGGTGAGGGCGGGGCCCTTCACCTGGATCAGCATGGAGGTACGCCCATAAGTTGCCCCGGAAGTTTTTATGATGTCATTTTCTGCCCCGGAAGTAATTGTTTGACCCTGCGGGTCCTTGTTAGGGGTTTAGTTAAATTTATGCTAATTTAATGAATAAATTATGCAAATTTAATTAATAAAAATGAGCCAGTTTAAATCCAGCTCTTTGTGTCCATGTCGTTACTCCGCCTCTGCTGCAAAAAGGTTAGAGTGCCAATATTTATTTAGAACTCTTATTCTTTATATCTCAATTTACAGTGGGATGAGTTGGGTCACATATGACCAAAAACCAGGGTTTATTTAATCAAGATTTACTAAATTATATTTTGAGTTGTTACAATAGTCTATTGCAAACCATGGTTTACCATTCACAAAGCTGAATTCACACAATCAATATTATGACACTGTATTCCATCACCATTAAAAGCAGAATTAAAAAGTTATTCCAAAATGGAATAATTTATATGTTTCTTTTTGATAGATTCTTCTAAGATAGTATCTTTTGAGATGAAATGCTGTTTCTCTAAAGCTGTCTTCTTTCCTTCTGATGGGTTAATGTGACCATTGATTAACATTTCAAAAGGTTGGGAAAAGTCAATTTATACTCTCCAGAAGTTCCCTACAGTTTGACACAGGTACCTGTTTTTCTTAATGATGTTATATATTAAACAGGGTACTTTCTGCATGTAAGGAATAATATATTTTCATGTCTTAATCTGAGCCTGTAGTAATTATATATTTTAGAAACATAGAAACATAGAAGACTGACAGCAGAAAAAGACCTCATGGTCCATCTAGTCTGCCCTTATACTATTTCCTGTATTTTATCTTAGAATGGATATATGTTTATCCCAGGCATGTTTAAATTCAGTTATTGTGGATTTACCAACCATGTCTGTTGGAAGTTTGTTCCAAGGATCTACTACTCTTTCAGTAAAATAATATTTTCTCATGTTGCTTTTGATCTTTCCCCCAACTAACTTCAGATTGTGTCCTCTTGTTCTTGTGTTCACTTTCCTAGTAAAAACACTTCCCTCCTGAACCTTATTTAACCCTTTAACATATTTAAATGTTTCGATCATGTCGATCATGTCCCCCCTTTTCCTTCTGTCCTCCAGAATATACAGATTGAGCTCATTAAGTCTTTCCTGATACGTTTTATGCTTAAGACCTTCCACTATTCTTGTAGCCTGTCTTTGGACCCGTTCAATTTTGTCAATATCTTTTTGTAGGTGAGGTCTCCAGAACTGAACACAGTATTCCAAATGTGGTCTCACCAGTGCTCTATATAGCGGGATCACAATCTCCCTCTTCCTGCTTGTTATACCTCTAGCTATGCAGCCAAGCATCCTACTTGCTTTTCCTACCACCCGACCACACTGCTCACCCATTTCGAGACTGTCAGAAATCACTACCCCTAAATCCTTCTCTTCTGAACTAACACAGAACTGCCAATAGAAATATAGAAACATAGAAACATAAAAGTCTGACGGCAGAAAAAGACCTCATGGTCCATCTAGCCTGCCCTTATACTATTTTCTGTATTTTATCTTAGGATGGATATATGTTTATCCCAGGCATGTTTAAATTCAGTTACTGTGGATTTATCTACCACGTCTGCTGGAAGTTTGTTCCAAGGATCTACTACTCTTTCAGTAAAATAATATTTTCTCATGTTGCTTTTGATCTTTCCCCCAACTAACTTCAGATTGTATCCCCTAGTTCTTGTGTTCACTTTCCTATTAAAAACACAGATTGAGGATTCCTTTTCCCAAAGTGCATTATTTTACATTTGGAAACATTAAACTGCAGTTTCCATTGCTTTGACCATTTATCTAGTAAAGCTAAATCATTTACCATATTACAGATGCCTCCAGGAATATCAACCCTAATGCACACTTTAGAGTCATTGGCAAATAGGCAATCTTATTTTCTAATTTGCTACAGACTGCCCAGAAACATGTGTAATATTCCACCATTCAGTGTGTCCTAGATCTGCTAAAGTGGCTATAGTTGTGGTATGCCTGTCTGAACAGGGGACAATGATCTTTGACTTTCTTTTAACTAAAGCATGGGATTGACTAGGTTCCCATCAAAGATGAAAATGGGTGCTTTGGATTATGGCTGGACTGGATTATGGTATGTGCCACTCAGTTGGGTAAATGGAAGGATCCAACTCATTTAGAATGGAGAGGTAGCAGTTAATACTAGAGCCACTGAAAAGGCAATGTAACTGTAACTCTCATTTTATAATCAAGTGGGACTCAGCTGGTGTGTGTGTGTTTACGTGTGTGTGTGTGCAGAACTATATTTTGGATAGTAACTTGGTTTTTCTAAGAGGAAGAGCAGCATAGCAATAAAAATAAAATTAATACCATAAAATTAGCCTAGAAACATGTATGTTTTACTTGAATAGAAGGTACTGAAAAATATCTTCTGTCAAGTACTTTATAATTTAGAAGTTTTTCTGAGAACTACAAAAAGTGGTTTTGAAGCTACACCTTAGACTTGGACTTTCAGTTTCACATCTCTGAGCTGTGTACTTGTGCTTTCAGAAGCCATCAGAATTTGTATAAATTATGGCCTCAATAGTCCTTATATGAAATTTTTCCAATCTCCAATTCGATTCCCATAATCTGCAGCCAACAAGCCTGAAATGTATGTGTTACGTACAAAAAATCTAGAAGGTACCATGTTGGAGAAGATACCACATATCAGTGATGGTGAATCTATGCCACAGGTGCCACAGGTGGTAGGCAGAGCCATATCTGGTAGCACATGAGCCATTGCCCTAGCTCAGCTCCAATATGCATGTGTGTGTTGGCCATCTGATTTTTGGCTCACACAGAGGCACTGGGAGGGTGTTTTTGGCTTCCAGAGAGCCTCCAGGGGAGTGGGGAGGGCATTTTACCCTCCCCTGGCTCCAGGGAAGTCTTGAAACCTGGGGAGGCGAAACACGAGCCTACTGGATCACCAGAAGCTAGGAAAGAGCCATTTCTGGCCTCTAGAGGGGTGTTTTCGCCCTCCCTAGGCATTGAATTATGGGTGTGGGCACTCGCACATACATGATAGTGCACACACACAGTCTTTTGGCACCGGAGGAAAAAAAGGTTTGCCATCACTGCCATATATCAATTCTATCTGTGGTCTAGCTGTAAAACTGCTAGCACACTTCTCTTTGAGAGAGCTGAAACCAAGGATGAAGTAAAGTGATTCATTATTTATTCTTAATAATGGAACAATCAAAGAAACAGAAACAAAACAGTCTCTATGCCACACATTTACATTTTAACCAAACAAAGTAATGTTAATGTTAGGAAAACCTTGAAAGAAAACTTAAAAGTTATTTATTATTTTAAAAATACCATAGTTTATTTGATTTAGGTTCTGTTCTAATTCATAACTTCTTATACATTTATAATTTATAATTCCACATCTGACGGCATAATTCATCTGATCCATCTCCTTCTTTGTGTTGTGATTCCGTCTGAGGCCCCTCAGGGAACGGCTGATCCTCTGCCGGCTTCCTGCTCAGAGGGGGAGGATGAGGAACAGGAGGTACAGGCAGACGGGGAGGAGGAATCTCAGGCTGAGGGAGAGGGAGGACAGCCAGAGTCCCCCGAGAGGGAGCTCTCCCCAGCAAGCAGCCTGGATTCCTTAGATGAAAATGCACAAGCAATCATCGATCTCCGGCAGAGAAGAGCAACACAACAAAGGGGACAATTAGCCAGGTACTTTCAGCACTAAAGAGGCAACAGCTGGGTTTGGGTGAGGTGCTCTCTGGAAAGGCTGAAAAGGCAGACCCACCCTTCCTGGCTTGTGGAGTATTATCTTTGGGAGTCCTGGGACCTGGCTGTGATCTTTGGCGTCTTGGAATTCTGGTTTGTGACTTTGAATACTGAAACCTTGGGGGGAAAAGGTGTGGGTCTTATTCTCTACAGTGGTGGGTGTGCCAGCAAGAAGTCTGCTGTATTGTCTGGCCATCAGGATTCTGCTGGGAAGTCTTAGCCTGCCTGTTGGGAAGAACAGGTTTTTCTCTGTGTTTATTTTTCAAACTATAAAGTGCCTTTGTTTGTACCAGCGTGTCTGGCTGTTTTTTCCAGTTGGTGTTGAAGTCTGGGGGCACCCAGACAGAACACTTTGGTGCTTTCATAGCCAGTTTGGAGTTGATATAGTCTTCCTTGTTATAATGTTTCTTCCCTACTCAGACACTGAGGAAGCAAGATGTATATATTTGGCTCTTTTTAGTACCTCCTCATAAAGAAACTGATTCTTCGATGCCACAATATTATTTCTGTTGTCTTTCCTGTGCTATTTCTCAGTGTCCAAGCTTAGTAACGTGATGTTCAGCAGCCAAGGCAATATTCCAATGTTACTTTTATGAGATCAGCTGACATGTTTATTGTGAAGGGATCTATTACTATGTCACGGAGGAAGACTCAAAAGCTCAGCCAAGGAGAAGCCAGCTCTGTGTTATAAAAAGAAAGTTAAGGTAAATTACTTGCTAAGTATCCTTTGGGAAAAGAAATGAAAACAAAATGTCCGGTATTATACTGCCGTTATATAAATAAGTTCTACAGTATTGTTCTACTTGGAATGCTTTATGTAATCCTTGCTAGCTTGTTCAAAATGTTCACAATGTTTGGGAATCCTAGTAATTTTTTAGCTTGGAAAGGACAAGTGTGCCATATGGAGAGAGGAGAAACAACCTAGAATAGAACAACTGTTGCACAAGATTTTTGTGTTTTTCCAGAGCCAGAATAGGGTTTGAAACAACAAATGTTTAACAATATCCCGATATATTGAGTAAGTAGGACTGAAGTAGCAGGTCATTGTTGGGGAATATCTTGGTTCTACCACATCTAAATGCCAAGCTTACTTAAGAACACTCTACATCAAATGCTTCATATACACTTTCCTAGAATTATTATAGGTACTTTACTCCAACTGATAACATGTGAAGAGAAATTTTAAAACAAAATCAAGAATCACCGGGAGATGAGGAGAGGTTCAGCACTACAACTTTCTGCCTCAGGCATCCCAGCGACTGGTTAGGTCCCATAGAGTCAGCCTTTTCCAGGTCCTGTCAGCCAGATAATGTTGACTGGCGGGACCTAGAGGAAGAGCCTTCTCTGTGGTGGCCCTGGCCCTCTTGAACAAACTCTCTCCAGAGATATGTACCGCCCTCTCCCTCCTGGACTTTTGTAAAACTCTGAAGACCCACCTCTGATGGCAGGCATGGTCACTGTGAGTGATTTGATTTGATTTATTAGATTTGTATGCCGCCCCTCTCCATAGACTTGGGGCGGCTCACAGCCAGTGTTCCCTCTAATTTTTTTTGGGGGGGGGGCGGAAAAGTATAGTCTCTGAGCGGCAGTCCCTTCGGGACTGGGCGGCACAGAAATAATAAATAAATAAACAAACAAACAAACAAATAAAAAACCCACCCTGTTTTGCCTCAGAGAATTTCAAAATAAAATACTGTACTGTGTGTCTATAACAGTGAGCTCATAATAGGGCAACTCTATCAATATCAAAATGCCACTTAAATAGTTGAGCTAGTTTCAAACTAGACTTTGATTTTCTTTCTGTCTTCCTTACTCCCATTCTTTTTCTTTCTCTTTTCCTTCCTCTCTTTTTTCTATCTGTTTCTCTCTCTTAGTATCTTCCTTTCTCTCTCCTTCCCTCTCACTCTTTCCCTCTCGGCTTCTGGGCAGGTTTGGAAAACTCTGAGTTGATGATGATTTTTAAGTGAGTGATTGATTGCTCACTGCTCAGCTTAGAGGGAACTATACTCACAGCAATGATAAAAACAATATACAATGACAAATCTAATAGTTAGAATCTAAAATAACAATAATACATTTTAAAAAGTAAAAAAAACAAAACCTCCAATATATAAAAACATACATACAGTCATATCATACACAAAAAACCCTACATAGGCAGGAGGAGATGTTTCAGTTCCCCCACGCTTGACGACAGAGGTGGGTTTTAAGGAGTTTACGAAAGGCAAGGAGGGTGGGGGCAGTTCTAATCTCTGGAGGGAACTGACTCCAGAGGGTCGGAGCCGCCACAGAGAAGGCTCTTCCTCTGGGTCCCGCCAAATGACATTGTTTAGTTGACGGGACCCCGAGCAGACCAACTCTGTGGGACCTAACCGGTTGCTGGGATTCGTGCGGCAGAAGGCGGTCTCATAGATAACCTGGTCCGGTACCATGAAGGGCTTTATAGGTGATGACCAACACTTTGAATTATGACCGGAAACTGATTGGCAACCAATGCAGACTACGGAGTGTTGGAGTAACATGAGCATATTTGGGAAAGCCCATGATTGCTCTCGCAGCTGCATTCTGTACGATCTGAAGTTTCCGAACACTCGGTAGATTGTCTCCGGCCAATATTATGAATGATTGAATTGGATGAAAGTGTATGACTGTATATGGTTTTTAACACTTTTAGTAATTTGGGTTTTTAACACTTTTAGTAATTTGGGTTTTTAACACTTTTAGTAATTTGTATAATTCTTTTAAAGTAATTTAGATTTCTTTTATATATTGTTGCATTTATAATATTGTACACCTGAGTCGCTTCGAGAAGGGCGGCATAGAAATCTAATTAATAAATAAATTAATAAATTAAAGCCTAACTGGACTATAGTAAACTGGCAAATGTTCTGATTTCTTGTTAGTAGATAAAGATACGAGATACAAGAAAGAACATATGATTGAAATAATTAAATGCAAAAAGCTGTATGTTGGAATATGTGAATCTGTCCAGCTGATCCATAATACTGAAGCTTCACGTTGCTCAGTGAAATAGAAGAATAGACACTCAACCCATCAAAAAAGGCTTGACAATGAATTACATTCATTTTTATTTCTGCCAACTCCAAAATGCTGAGAACAAAGAGCAAAGGATATCATTTCCTGCAGTAAAAATACCCCCCTCATGTCTCATACCACCCAAACAGATAATAAAATACATTTCTTGTATTGCACCCATCTGTGTTCTTACTTCCTGCTGTGTGTATTTATGTGCTCCACAGTTTCCAAGAAAAGACCAGTCTTACTGTGGTTTCCAATCTACTGCAAAATCAGAAATAGATTTACAGAGGCCTGAAGTTGCTGAACTTGTCGCTTTCATACAGTAGAAGCAAGTAGATGACCACTGTGGGAAATAAGATGCTAGATTTGATGAGCCTTTCTCCTCTGTTGAGTTTGATAATATATCTGAACTGATTTCCTGTTTAGATCCTTGGAGGTTGATATTGTTCAGAAAGTTGATGGGACAAAAATGGCTATCATTTGGACATGATCAGACACAGACATTAGGGAAGGTCCTTAAGGAAGTATGATAATGGGAGCAGGGCCCACATTGTTTGGAGGAAATTCATAACAGATGCATGTCTGTGGACATAGTTCAATCCTGAGCTACATATATTCATTTCTATTGGTACCATGTATGAATGTCAAAGATTCATGTCTTTCTGGTTTCCTGCAAAAACTTCCAAACATAACACACAAAGTTACTTTTTCAACTCATTAAAATGCAACTTGGCAATAAGTTATAGTAGAAATTATTGGTTTGTTCTGCTTTACAAGGCATGCATATTGTTTTGAACAATAAATCTTATTGGTTATATGGGCATGTAATTAGAAAAAGAATTTAAGAAATGAATATTGTATATGATAACTGCAGCAATATTATTATATGAACAAGGATAGAATAAATAATGAAATTGCTTTTGTTGAGCATGAACAGTGAGCTAAATGCTCCTCAAGAAGCAGGGATGGTATAGAAAGGAAAATCTGCAGCCAGATGGTGAATTCTGGCCAATGTAGACACTTCAGAAAAAGGAGAGATTGTGAGATCGCCTACTTGCACTCCGGACAGCTGCTCCTTGGAAGTAAACTGCAAAAAGTGAGATTTTAGTGGATGACTTGTAAGTTGAGTGGATAAGAGTCTGTTGGGTAAACGAAAAAACCGAATTTACGATTTATGAATTTCATGACTAGACAAAATAGATTATAGGAAGAAGAAAGTTATGTTGTAACCGTAGAGCAAGAGTTAAATTCAATGTTGTACTTATAACTACTGCAGAGAGCCCTGGAAGCTATTTTCTCATTTTTTTCCAATTATAACATTTTTCTTTCTTTCTTTCTTTCTTTCTTTCTTTCTTTCTTTCTTTCTTTCTTTCTTTCTTTAATTCTTTCTTTCTTTCTTTTAGCTTTCTTTTCAAAAAATTAATAAAACTGTACTGTATACGTATATATATGTATATCTCTCTCCATCTTTCTATCTCTATCTTATAATTATAAAATTAACTGAATTTGTGATGATCAATTTAGTTGGAAAAAATGATAAAATACATTTTTTAAAAGATTGGAAATTTTAGATGGACTTTTTGTTGAATGAAAAAAACCCCTGAATTGATTTTTGCATTTGGGAATTCAAAAAGATTGAAGAAGATGAACTAAACAGTGAAATGGTAAACAGGTACATTTTTTCATACCTTCTAGATACTTTGTTTCTTGGATACATGAAAATGAATACTTAATAATATAATTTGATGAACAAAATAGAGGAGAGGTAGCAAGAGAAGAAAGTCTGTTTAATAGACCATGGCATGTATAGTCAATTTCTAATTAGGGCTAAAGTTACTTTAAACTCATTCTACAGAGATCTGGAAATCTTACCTGTTAATGCTATTTATCTTGTCCATGTGAGCATGATTTTAAATAACAAAACACACAGGCAAGCACAAGTTGTATGAATTCAGATATCCCAGGACTAAATTGGCTGCGATGTGGCTCAGATTAAAACTTTCTCTTGGCTTATATTTTAAACATATGGTGTTGTTAATACCACTGGAACTGAACTTAAAAAATAAACTAGTAAGAGCCAGTAAGGTGGGATGGTTAATATAATTACAGTCTTGAAAACAGTTCCAAGGAAGTCATGTATAAATACCCAGACAATAATAGAACTAGAGTATGTTTAATAGGGACTTCAACAGAGTTTTCTTAGTAAGATCAGGGAGATAACTGTATAAAGTACTTTTTCTTAGCATTCGTTGTTCCTCTGCTCAGTACTTTTTTATGTGTATACTTCTTAAACTACCTATCAGAAAAAGATAAATTTGTCTCCCTTTCCTTTTAAAGCCAAATTAGCAGTCTTTTAACAGATGCATTACTGCTTCATAGTGATTTACAACCCTCTCTATACTGCTTACAGAGTCAGCATCTTTCCCCCAACAATCTGGTTCCTCATTTTGAAAACCTCAGAAGGGTGGAAGTCTTGAGCCCATCAGGATCGAACTCCTGGCTATGGGCAGAGTTAGCTTTGCAATCCTACATTCTAAACACTGCACCACCAGGACTCTTAAACATATAAGTTATACAATTTATGTATTAGCAAAAATATTAATATAGGACAAAGGGGCGAGTACAAGTGCACTAGAGTGCCTTCCGTCCCCTGTCCTATTGCTCTCCTATATCTCCTAGACCTTTCTTCTATTCCTCTATCTCTTCTTCTATTCTTTCATTGATATGTTCTATTACTATATCTTCTTTTCTATTCTTTCTTAGATATATTTTACTATGAGTATCTCCTCTATAACCGTCATCATGTATTTTACTATGTGTATATAGATATATACCCACTAAAACCCTCATTGTGTATTGGACAAAATAAATAAATAAATAAAAATAAGGGCATGAGCACTACTGTGATGGGTGTCCAAGATGCTTACTGAAGCGCACAAAATCAACAGTCTGATGCCTGAGAATTTCTTGACCATTTCAAGATTGAAGGCAAGGCTTTTCTCAACTGTATAGTGACAGAAGATGAAACTTGGGCTTATCACCATACTCCAGAGAGTAAACATCAATCAATGCAGTGGTGCCATACTTGTTCTGTCTGGGTCACTCCAGAAGTCAATACCAACCCAAAAAGAGAATCCAGACACACTGGTAAAAGGCAAAGGCAGTTTTATAAAATTCAAGAAAAACACAGGTAACAGAAAATGTCCTTACAAACAGGAAAATGCTGTATCTTCAGATATATCCACGAAGGCAAAAGTCCATGCAGCAATACAGAATTCTTGCTGCCAAGCCGAGGCTGTAGATAGCAGACCTACACATCCCACGGGTCTTCCAAAGCTGCTGGGCCACAAGCCAGGAACAGAGACACTGAGAAACAAGACAGGATAATGCAACTCCAAACTGATAACACTCCACATGGCTTCAAGGGCTTGCCTGCCTTTTAAACCCTGCTAAGGAGGACCACACCCAAACCCAGCTGTTCCTAATTCAGTGCTGATAATACTTCTTTAATTGCTCCTTTCTTTGATCTGACCGTCTCTGTCGCATGTCAATGACGGCTTGAGCCTCATCACCTAATGACTCCAAACTACTGGCTGGGGAGAGCCCCCCCCCCGGGGCTCTCATGCTGTTCTCCTTCATTCCATTCCTGATTTTCCTCTTCCCCATCTGACTGTTCAGCCCCCTCCTCTTCGCTGTCATCCTCCTCCGGGCATGGAGCCAGCAGAGACACAGACGGTCCCTGAGCAGCCTCAGGCTGAACCACAACACATACTTATTCTCCTTCAGACAAAAAATTCAAAAATCAGCAATCGGCAAGAAAAAACTTGGGCACCCATCACGCACAAATCTTGGGCACACGTTCATGCCCTTAGCATTCAGGTAGCGTATTATAGCAAGCACTTCACACTTTTAGGGAAACAGAATGAGGACGCTCATCTCTAACCTTCACTACAATGCCAGTTGATGATCTACTGACCATTAGCACTGCTCATTCTCTTCCACTGGCTTCCTGCTACATGATACCAACTTCCCCTACAAACATTCCCCATGAGAGCTACGTGCCTTGTAACCTTACTTTCCGGATTACCCTCATATTAATAGTAATTTTGTGCAATGATTTTTGTCAGAAAAATTCTCAGACAAATGTGCAAGCACAAATGAAAGAGAGAGAGAGAGAGAGAGAGAGAGAGAGAGAGAGAGAGAGAGAGAGAGAGAGAGAGAGAGAGAGAGGAAACCACAGAAAATGTGACTCAACCCTGCAAATAAAGGATCTTTATTTTCAGTCTGCAAGACATATTTATTTTATCTCACCCTCCTTCTGGGGATCTCAGTTCATTAATGTTATATATCTCTCAAAAACTTTAATGATGACTGAGGTGAAAGACACTCATAGCTGACTGCGACTTTGAACTTAAATCCCTTGCTCCTGGACTGACCCCTTCCCCATTTAAGTGGATATGGCTATTACCTGGACCAATACATTGAAATAAGTGGGGGGAGTCCATCTCCCCTAGCCCCAATTTCATTAATTTTGTAGCCTGTTAGGCTCTGTAGATTCTGTTTCATGTAACGCTTGCTAATATAATTGCAGTTGATGGATCATGTTAATTAAGAATTGTAGCAATAATTGCAAGCCACTCATGGTAAGAATGGCTTCAGGTGATAACAACATAAGGAAAGGAAAAGAAGTAAACATTATTTATCCTTTCTAGAGAAAATCACATTTTTGTTATCAGGTTTTGAAAAATATATATATATATATATTTAAAAAATTGCCGCAGTAGACGTATTTATCATTTCTGTTCCTCCATAAATGTGAGCTGTCTGAAGTTATTCTATTGGGCAGTAGATAAAGGACACAGGAAAGATTCCAATATTCCTGCTTTTCTTCTCCTGCAGGCATGACTGGTGGTGTGGTCATCATTTTGTGGAATTATTTTATTATTATTATTATTATTATTATTATTATTATTATTATTATTTATTAGATTTGTATGCCGCCCCTCTCCGAAGACTTGCTTAGGAATTACTTAGGAAATGTTGGTTGCTACAGAAACCAGGACAAGGTATCTATTGTCATATCCCTCTGAAATCAGCTCCCCACAGAGATTCATACTGCCCCCCACCCTCCTCGCTTTCTGTAAGTGTCTTGGTGGCGACAGGCCTGGGGACACTAGTCATCAGCCCCTGCTTATGAATGAATGTATGTTGAATGGAATGTATGTTGCTGGACTAGAAATTACTGTTTTTAAATTAAATTGGGGTTTTAGATTGCTTGTTTTAGTTATTATTGGATTTCAGAATTGTATTGTTTTTCATATATTGTAAGTCACCCCGAATCCTTGTAGAGGGGTGAGATATAAACAACAACAGCAGCAACAACAACAACAATAATACCATCAGAATTGACAAAATCTCCATCTATCAATTGCAAAAGGCCACTGTACTGGGGTTGGCACACATAATTCATCACTGCATCACGCAGTCCTAGGTGCTTGGGAAATGGCCGACTGGTGACGAAATACAAAGTCCAGCTTAGTGATCTTGTTTGCTGTATTGTATTGTTGATAATAATAATAATAATAATAATAATAATAATAATAATAATAATAATAATATTGTCTTAGATTTCAGGCTGCCTCAGACAAAATTCTCTGGTTCTCCAGAAGCACAATTTCTTTCTATTTCCAAAATTATCCTTTAATCAGGATTGGCCTAGTTCAGTTTGATGAACCTTTGGGCAGCATTAATTCCTGTGGTGGTAAATGACTATTATTTATTTAAATTATTACATTCATATGGCCATTGGTTCCCCTTTGATAAGAAACCTTACAATGTCTATTGTTTTTCTATTGCTGAGAATCCATCCTTTAATTTAAATAGTTCTTATTCTACTGGAACATTCCTATGAAACTATATTAGAACAATGGTGTCAGTAGTATCCATAATATACTGCAGTGATGCATAGGAGGGCACACAATCACAATTTTTGATGCAAATGTGTAAATCATTACTCCTGTAAACTGTGTGACTTGAGGCATGGTAATTTGCTAGTAAACAGCTGGCCATCCAGAACAAATCAGCTACCTGGTCACATTTTTATAAAAATAAATCAATCCACGACACAGTTAATAAATAGATCACATTTATCGAAAATAAGAGAAAAAAACATTTTACAAATGCAGGATCTTTTCAAAATGACATAAATGGCTGAAATGCAGTAGGAAATTAGCAACAAGGAAGTCTGCAATTTTGTAGAAGTAGATGGGAAACCATTTTCTCCCACAAGATCTTCTACATATACTCCCCTTACTTAATTATTAGATGTCAGAGTGAATTTTTCTTTATGCCAGTAAAGCTTGCATTGCCAACTAAAGCACACAGAATTATTCACATATATACAGTGCATGAGGTATAATATTACACAGAGGTGTGATGGTAGAGCATTTTAGAAATCTATATTGTGGACAGGTTAACATTACGGAGTCTGAAGTGTCTCTTCTCCCTGCTAGGCACGTGTACACATACACGACCACATACATTACAGTACACATTCTTGTCTGAGGTAATTTTATAAAATGTTCTGAAGGAAGGAAGGAAGGAAGGAAGGAAGGAAGGAAGGAAGGAAGGAAGGAAATAATTGAAACTGATGGGGGCAGGAGGGACTTCGGCTAGCACAATTGTGCCCCCATTATTCCTTGCAATATCTTCCTATTCAATACAAATGGGTTTAAACTTTCTTAATAATTCTGAGGTATGCAAAGTTCAGTTCTGTTCTGATATATGATCATTGTGAGCAGAGAATTATCATAGCTGAAAAGAGAGAGAGGGGAAAAAACCACTAAGAAAGGAGGAAAGACATTTAGGTTGCTGGCTCAGAAAATCTAATTCTTATTCACATGGATACTATGCAGTAGATACTAAGAATAGAATAGAATAGAAAATATTTTTAATTGGCTAAGTATGATTGGACACACAAGAAATTTGTTTTAGTGCATATGCTCTCAGTGTACATAAAAGAAAAGATACGTTCATCAAGAATCATAATGTACAACACAATGATAATCTGAGTACAAATAAGCAATCAAATCAAATAATCAAAATATTGAAGAATCAGATTATATAATCAAATAGGCTTTTAGTAACAAATCAAGCTAATTCTGACAAAGGACCTTTTTCCCCACAAACATTCTGGTAAACAGATTGGAAGAAATCCACCAATATTAAGTTTTGGGGTTTTTAAACAGAAATTTGGTACGTCAAATGTCTTCAACTTGATTCCCTCCAGATGCTTTGGACTAATTTCCAAACAAAGGCCAAGGAATTCCAGATAGACCCAATTGATCTAAAAGGCAGCAGGTTGAGGAAAGAAAAGCTATATTTTTATTATGAAAGTACAGACTCTCATTCACTCTGTATTATGGTGCACTCAGTATTGTGGTACATGGACGATGGACATGGCTTGGAAGACATTAATGTTACATTTAAATTCTGAAGCCTTTTTCTTGCAAATAAATAGGTGCACCAGAAACGAGAAATTTCTCAGCCATTTGAACATGGGAAAATGTAGCTGCTGGTCAGATATTTTTAGGGAGAAATAAATATCCCTGTTTAATAATAACTTGCTCAACCTTAAGTGCAACCTTTGTTCAGCAATGAATGCTTAGGTTTTTTGTCCCATTTTTGGTCTATATAGGCATGTGTGTTTATATAAGGTTCTACTAAGTTCAGTTGGGCTTGTTCTCAGATTAATTTCCATAGGTTTACAACTTTAATGTGAGAAAATTGGAGGATAGAGCATAACACTTAGCAATGCGTACTCAATGTCATTATTACCAGTATGGTAGAAAGCAGAATCATTATTGTGGAATAAAAGGGAATGGAATTTGGATGGGTGTACAATAAACGTTTCCAAGTTTATGGGTATGACATTTTTAGGAACAGAAAATCATATGAAACAGGTCTGCTAGTTCCTTCAGTACACATATTTCAATTATTTACATATCAAGTGACTGAAAATCAGCTGGTATTTCTAGATCATACTTGCCAACTAATTCACACACTAATTAAAACAAACACGTTGTCATTTGCAAAACACAGAGAAAAATTATGAAATATAGTTGTAGCGACACGATGAAGAATGATCATTGGCACAAAAAAGTATATTGTCCTCAAAATGTTTGAGTCTTTTCAGTTGAGGAAAACAACACCTAATTTTCTTCTTGTTATCAGATTGTCTCCTGCATGATGGCTACTCAAGAAATCTATACAAATCAGGTCGATCTTTTAGCTGTTTTTGTATAAAATTGAAGTTCAAATTTCTTTACACCTTGAAGCTTCTTGAAACAAAGGAAAACAAAAAGAGAAAACTAAGGGGGGGTTTTTTGTTAAAAAAATTACAAAAACCAAAAGACCAAATAATAAGGGCTGTGTATGGCAGGTATAGTATCTACCATAGCAGCTTCAAGTATTTACAATACTGTGTTATAATTTATATCTTTACAGAAATGGTACAATACTCTAGCCAAAGTATTTTCATGACTGTTGTTATTACCCATGACTCAGTAAATATTCTCAGACTGTCTCTCTTAAGCCGTTTTCTTTAAGGCACTGCTCATATACTATGGACTCCTTCTCAATGGAGCTTCTCTTACTGGATTGTGCATTTTTCTCTCTCCCTTGCTTGCCCTTCTCTGAGGACTTTGGATTTTATATATTTCAGATCACTGTTGACACTGGGTCGACGGGCAAAGGGGGAAATCATGCCATAGGCATCTGTCTCTTTGACTCTATGCATCCTGAAGGACTTTTGGTGGAATGCATCACCATACTGCACAGAGATTTTCCTATGAAGAGCAGGACTCATTTCATGGGGTAGTTTGGCCATGCTGAAAAGAACGTAGAACATCTCATTCACATTGGTGTTTTTCTTGGCTGAGACTTCAAAGTATGCACAGTTCTCATCGCTGGAGACAAGCTTCTCAGCTTCCTCAGAACTCACTTGGCGATAGAGTTCACCGTGATCATTCTTGTTACCACAGATCACCATAGGTAGATCCCCCGTTTCCTTGGTTTTGTTCTTCAGACACGATTTGACTTCAAGGATCTGATTCTGGAGCCTCTTGACCTCATCAAAGGATGCTCTGTTGTCCAAACTGAATACAAGAATGAAAATATCTCCTGCAATATTTCAACAAGAAATAATAAGGGCGGGAGGTTACAATTTTATCATAAAGAAATATGTGTTTAAAAACAGCAGATAGCGAAACTATTATAAATAGATTTTATGGCAGAATTTGCAGTCTTTATTTTTCATTCATTTTGTCTAGCTCTAAGAACTAAATGCTGAACAATACATTTACTGAATGTGAAGTTTAATTAATTCAGTATCTAAAACATTTCTTGCTCAATCTTGCAATGTTTTTTTCAAGTTTCTTTTTTACTTTTTAATTCCCCCCCCCATATATCAGTCTCCCTATATTGCTATCTTGCTATTGTTTAGCATCTAAATTTCATAAATTCTAACTGCAAACTATCTGACTGTGGTTGCTGTTATATATATTCTGTAAAAAAAAGATGCAGAGTATTGTCCAATCACAATGCTTCATGTAATAATTGATGCAGATAAACCTGAAAAAAGAAATAGCTGCTGTGTGATCCACTTATATTAAATATAAGATTGAATCATTTGGTTTCAATTTATCATACATATCTATTTTCAGCCAATACATAGTATATAGGTTTTTTTTTACTTAAAACCATTTGTTTAGAGACTATCTAAAGTTACAATGAAAAAAATGACTTATGATAGTTTTTAAAATATATATTTTTACTATTGCACCATTCTCATATTCACATTATCAAAATTTAGACATTTGGCAACTGGCACACATTTATGACAAGTACAGTATTCCAGTGTCATGTGATCACCTTTTGCAACCTTCTGACAAGCAAAGTCAATGGGGAAGCCAAATTCACATAACAATTGTGTTCCTAACTTCACAAGTGTAGTGATTAACCTAACAGTTGTGGTAAAAAAGGGTTATTAAATGTCACTTAACAACTGTCTAGCTCAGCAATAGAAATTTTGGGCTCAATTGGGGCCACGAGTCAAGGACTATTTCTATATAAATATCAAAGACTCAATAGCTGTGAATGGAAAAGTCCATTTCAGATGTATTGCTGGGCCCACATACCAAAGATCATTGGTGGCCTCCCATACAACCAAACATGGTTTGTTCCGAAGGTGAAATCCAGCAGGTTCTACAGGTTTTGAAGAACTGGTAGCGGAAATTTTGAGTAGTTCAGAGAACAAAAAAATAGCATCTCTGGCTGGCCCCAAAGTCGGGTGCGAATGGAGATTTTGCATAATCCTTTCCCTGCCATGTCCTTTAAGCCATGCCCTTCAAGACACACTATGCCCACTAAGCCACGCCCACAGAACCGGTAGTCAAAAAAATGGATTTCACCACTGGTTTTGTCCTCTTTGAACAATAGACACTAATGTTATCTCACATACTGCTCTAGAAGTATGTTTGAATTTTCAGAGCAGCTTGTCATGCTACAAGAGTTTTTTTGACTAAGAAAACCAAGGCCAAAGTCTTCTTGTCAAAAAACATCTGACTTGGTCTTTGGGAAATTGATGATTGCTCTTAAAGACAGGATTTATACTTAACATGGGGGAAATTTTGCCTTTTCCTTTAAATTTTGGAGTTTTCCAAGCATCCTCAGCCTGCTTCTTCTCCCAAAAAGTGATCATCCCTGACTAAGTCAAACTTAACTTGCCACCGTTAAGTCTCACATGTAGGTTTCTAACCTGTGAGAATGGAGAGCCTCCTCATGGCAGGGAATGGATGATTCCCAGATGTATCCAAGATATCCAGCTGATACATGTCGCCTCGAATGTTGTAAACTTTGCGATGGAAATCCTCAATGGTGGGTGTGTATTGGTCATCAAAGCGGCCATTGAGAAACCGAGAGACAATGGAACTCTTGCCCACCCTGGAGGCTCCCAATACAACCATCCGGTAGGAATTTTTGGCTGGCACATTCAAGGTGCAGTTCCCACTGGACATAGTCTTCATCATTGCTCAGATCTGAAAAGATGTAAAAAAGGAGCAAAGGTTACCAATGATAGCAAAAATAACAGCGCCATCAGAGTAATACAGTGGGACAAAAATTAACAATAAACAACTATAAACAATGACATGACAATGTAGCAACAATGGTGCATTGGAATATCTGCAAGAAATACCATTTACCGACAAAGTAAGAACAAAATAGACAAAGTAATAGAAAAGGAACAAACTGGAGTACTTTGGGGCTTTAGAATTTATGGTAAACAGACAAGCACCTGTCAAATAACACCCCAGACACAATAATTATTGGTAAGAAAGACAAAAAAGTCTGGATAGTGGACATGGCAGTGTCTAGAGGTAGCAGAACAAAAGAGAAAGAACTAGAGAAAATAACAAATTGGAAAAAGCAGAAATTGGACAATTATTTATAGCAAACAAAAGATACGACAGTATCAATAGTAATTGCCTCCATTGGTACAGTTTAAAATATCTGGAGCACCACTTGAAAAGCATCAGCATTGACAACATCACCGTAAACTGCAAAATGCAGCTTTACTTGGAACAGTTTACAGTTTATATCACGCGAGGTTTTCAATAAGAATTTGCTCAGCCGTGTGTCTGGAATCGTATAAGGTCTATTGTGATTAGTCATTTCTTTCTTCGTTTGCATTGAAGTTATCAATCTGTAACCACTTTTAGAAAGCTTTGTCGTGGCTCTTTTAGAGGAGCAATAGACAGTTCTCTGACTACAGCTTGTTCATCATCAATGCAACAACATATTTTATGGTAGATAATTGAGATTAGATTAGATTAGATTTATTGGATTTATATGCCGCCCCTCTCCGAAAACTCGGGGCGGCTCACAGCAAGACAAAAACAATACATAATGACAATCCAATACCCACCAATCCAATGACAATTTTAAGCTAAAATTCATAAAAAACAACCCCAGAGTATTAAAACAAATAAACAAAACACGCACACAATCAATCTAATACCAAAACAACATGGGCAAGGGGGAGATGTTTCAGTTCCCCCATGCCTGACGGCAGAGGTGGGTTTTAAGAAGTTTGCGAAAGGCAAGGAGGGTGGGGGCAATCCTAATCTCAGGGGGGAGCTGGTTCCAGAGGGTCGGAGCTGCCACAGAGAAGGCTCTTCCCCTGGGTCCCGCCAGACGACATTGTTTAGTCGCCAGACGACATTGTTTAGTCGACGGGACCCGGAGAAGGCCAACTCTGTGGGACCGAACCGGTCGCTGGGATTCGTGCGGCAGAAGGCGGTCCCGAAGGTATTCTGGTCCGGTGCCATGAAGGGCTTTATAGGTCATAACCAACACTTTGAATTGTGACCAGAAACTGATCGGCAACCAATGCAGACTGAAGGGAGAAATTTGGGGATAAACTGATTTCAGGTTAAAATAAAAAACCAAAACATGGCTAATTGCATTTTCCAGCGTTGGCATTTCCATGTCCTCCAACATGCATTTCAATAGTAGTGGTGCCTTTTCTTTTTCATTGCACATTTATTCTATATTCAATATGACTATATTGGATTCTACTGTATAGTACAATATTAATGCAATATCGGGTTTAAATTCAATTGTATAGAATATGAAGGTTGTGTGCCTGTGTTTTATTTTTATAATTATAATATACAGTGAATATGGTATTTAATTTCATTGTGCTAAGTGCAATGAAGATAAACTAAACTAAACTAAGCTACTGAAAAATTTGGGTAAACCTATTCTCAGTATAGGAGAAATAATTTCCTTGCTGTGGCCAATCGCATCTCTTCAAATCTGAAAGTAGCGTCTTTCGTCAAATTCAAGTTTCTTGGCCGACTGGTTTCTTCTAAAGAAGAAAGTGAACCCTTTGCCCTGAATCTTTTAATAAGCATGACAAAGAATTAGTCTTAAATATTCCTTCATTCCTTCATCCATCCATCCATCCATTTGTCAAACATTTATAGGATAGTAGCAGTTTGTATAAACATAAGTACAAAGTAATGATAAAAAGAGGACAATAGAAGAGTAGGACAGGGATGGTAGGCACAGTGGTGAACGGGGAGAGGTCAACTGTAGACAATCTAAAGTTAAAGATTTGGGGATTTGGGGAAGAAACTACAGAGTCAGGTAGTGCATTCCAGGCATTGATCACTCTATTGCTGTAGTTGTATTTTCTGCAGTCTAGTTTGGAGAGGTTTACATTTAATTTGAATCTATTACATGCTTGTGTAGTTCTAGGCCATAGTTCTAGGCTTTCTAGGCCCAGGATTGTTAGTCTATTTTCGTAGGATATTCTGTTTCGAGTGAAGGAGTGAAGGGCTCTTCTGGTGAAATATCTTTGGACATTTTCAAGGGTGTTGATGTCTGAGATGTGGTATGGGTTCCAGACAGATGAGCAGTAGTCTAGGATGGGTCTGGCAAAAGTTTTGTAGGCTCTTGTGAGTAGTGTGAGATTGCCTGAGTAGAAGCTGTGTAGGATCAGGTTAACAACTCTAGAGGCTTTCTTGGCAATATTGTTGCAGTGGGCTTTAGCACTTAGGTCATTCGATATTAGTATTCCAAGGTCTTTTACAGAATGTAAAATACTGGCTGAAATCGTTTGATGAGAATGAAGATGTGGAATGAAAAACCTAGTTGCAGACCATCAAAGAGAAGTACAGAAAATGTCAAATAAGCTTGGTGAAACATGTTTATTTGGAAGGAGGTCCCATTTTGGTTGATCTATTCCTCAATCAATGTGCTTCTGATTGCAACCTCAGTTCCAATTAAGTCCCAGTGTGCCTAATTTTCTTCTTACAAAGGGCCCTCTCATTGCTTATAAACAAGGTCATCAGGTAATTAAAGCTTTTAAAACTAACAATTTAATCACCTTAATCACTTGTCAGCAATCTCTCCTTTACCAAGCTGTTTTCTTATTAAAAATAAAAGAGCAGTTATGATAGCACAGGCTTGATTAGACAGACTCATCAAGATTCTTCAGAATTTACAGGTGAACCTCGAAAAATTAGAATATCATGCAAAAGTTCATTTCTCTCAGTAATGCAACTTAAAAAGGTGAAACGAATATATGAGAGAGATTCATTACATGCAGAGCAAGATAGTTCAAGCCGTGATTTGTCATAATTGCGATGATTATGGCATACAGCTCATGAAAATCCCAAATCCACAATCTCAGAAAATTAGAATATTGTGAAAAGGTGCAATATTTCAGGCTCAAGGGTCCCACTCTAATCAGCTAGTTAAGCCATAACAACTGCAAACGGTTCCTGAGCCTTTAAATGGTCTCTCAGTCTGGTTCAGTAGGAATCACAATCATGGGAAAGACTGCGGACCTGACAGTGGTGCAGAAAAGCATCATTGACACCCTCCATAAGGAAGGAAAGCCTCAAAAGGTAATTGCAGACAAAGTTGGATGTTCCCAAAGTGCTGTATCCAAGCACATTAATAGAAAGTTATTTGGAAGGGAAAAGTGTGGAAGAAATAGGTGCACAAGTAGCAGGGATGACCACAGCCTGGAGAGGATTGTCAGGAAAAGGCCATTCAAAAGTGTTGGGGACTTTCACAAGGAGTGGACTGAGGCTGGAGTCAGTGCATCAAGAGCCACCACACACAGGCGGATCCTGGACATGGGCTTCAAATGTTGCATTCCTCTTGTCAAGCCGCTCCTGAACAACAAACAACGCCAGGAACGTCTTACCTGGGCTAAAGAAAAAGAGACCTGGTCTGTTGCTCAGTGGTCCAAAGTCCTCTTTTCTGATGAGAGCAACTTTTGCATCTCATTTGGAAATCAAGGACCCAGAGTATGGAAGAAGAATGGAGAGGTACACACTGCAAGATGTTTGAAGTCCAGTGTGAAGTTTCCACAATCTGTGTTGATTTGGGGTTCCATGTCATCTGCTGGGGTTGGTCCACTGTGCTTCATTAAGTCCAGGGTCAATGCAGCCGTCTACCAGGAGATTTTGGAGCACTTCATGCTTCCTTCTGCAGATGAGCTTTATGGGGATGCTGATTTCATTTTCCAGCAGGATTTGGCACCTGCCCACATTGCCAAAAGCACCAAAATCTGGTTCAATGACCATGGGATTACTGTGCTTGATTGGCCAGCAAATTCGCCTGACCTGAACCCTATAGAGAATCTATGGGGCATTGCCAAGAGAAAGATGAGAGAGATGAGACCAAACAATGCAGAAGAGCTGAAGGCTGCTATTGAAGCCTCCTGGTCTTCCATAACACCTCAGCAGTGCCACAGGCTGATAGCTTCCATGCCACGCCGCATTGAGGCAGTAATTGCTGCAAAAGGGGCCCAAACCAACTATTGAGTACATATGCATGCTTATACTGTACTTTTCAGAGGTCCGATATTGTTCTATGTACAATCCTTGTGTTATTGATCACATGTAATATTCTAATTTTCTGAGATGGTGGATTTGGAGTTTTCATGACCTGTATGCCATAATCATCACAATTATGACAAATCACGGCTTGAACTATCTTGCTTTGCTTGTAATGAGTCTCTCTCATATATTAGTTTAACCTTTTAAAGTTGCATTACTGAAATGAATGAACTTTTGCATGATATTCTAATTTTTCGAGTTTCATCTGTAGAAAACATAGGCTTTTTGATCCTTAAAGACCAGACAGAGATTTTAGACCCTTTATTATTTAGTCTTTGGCTGTTATTGTCCTTGTTAAAGTTTGTTATTTAAAAATCACTTGCTATCATGTCTGTTGGTTTCTAGTGAACATGTAGTATGTTACCACAAATTAATTTTTGCAAATCTTCATTCATAAATTGTTCTTAAGCAACAATTTTGTGCTTACAAAATTCTGTCTGACAGGAAAGATCAAACCCTTAAGTAGTAATTATAGAACCCAGCGTTTACATTTTTAGATATATGCATCTAAAATGTATTAAATGTACATTAAAATATAAATATTAGTATCATGCTGATATGCTTATGAGAAAATCATTTTTTAAAGAATACAGCCAATGGCAAACGTAGATTTACCTCCATGTTATTTGTAAATCTATTCATAGGTCTCTCTTCCAACTGTGATTTTGCATAATGCTTTATCCTATATATTTATAGGAGTTATCAAATTTCTGAATAAATATATTTGGATCAAATATTTTTCTTTTTTTCAACTCAGTTTTTTTTAAAAGAAAAGTATTTCATCTATGTTTAAATTCACACAGAGAAGGTTTCAGGGGCCAGACCTTAAGATTATATCTGCTGCAAATACTGAATTTCAGGAAATCAAGTCCATTTTGAAGCTGTTTTCTGCTCTTCAGCCTCACTGTAACAATTATTTGTGCCTTGTTTAAAATACTTAACACATTCATCTAATTCTTTTGAACTGAAAAGTTCTCTACCTAGATACAAAATACAAATCTTAACAGTATATCCTGCAGAATCGCTGGTTATGTTCTAACTAGCTGTTGATATTTTTATCTTCAGGGTTCAGATCTTTCATTGCTATAAATACATTTCAGCTCGATGACAATGTGCTGCATTCATAATTTAAACATTTTGCATCCCCTCATGCAGTTCTCAGCCTATTCCTTTTGAATATTCCTCTGTGATATGATTTTTAGATGTGGGAAACAAAGCAGTAATGGACGATTTGCCCTAGATCAGTAAAGTCAGTAATGATAATGATACTTCACTATTAAACTGAGATTGTCTGATTCCTCCCAATGTCTAAGCACCAACTGCACTCCTTAATATCTTTGGCTGTCCAATTCTGTTCTCTCTGTTCCTGATTTCAAAAGAACACCCTGCCTACAAAAGCAGTTCAGATCCTCCAGCACATTGACTGCTGCAGCCTTTTTGGGTGGCCTCTCAAAAGTCCAATAAAAAATGAAAAGCCATACTTGAAGATAGTTCTCAGGCACTATGCCTGTCCTCCCATTTCTCTTTTTTTCTGCTTCTCTGATTAAGTGATGTTTGGGGGCCTGTGTGTGCTTTTGTGATGTATTGAAGAGGTAAAGGAAGAACGCTTGAGTATTTAATTGCTGCAAGAATTTTAACTTCTCTCTCCCCTTTTCCATTTTTAATTCCATTACTTTACTTTTAATGGCAACTTTAACCTTTCCCACAAGTTTAATGCCAGTATTCTTCCAAACACTTCAGCTAGTTTGGTAGGGAACATGAAGATGATTCAAAAAGAGAAGGATTTGCAATTGAATTATTCAGTGAGCCAGTAGATAGTTGGTTTACTTTCTAAAACAAGTGCCCATTTCTCCTTGTTTGTGCAACCTTTATTCATCTGTTTAACTCATAATAATGGAAATAATTGCCCCACTATTATGGGTAACATATTTTCCAGTTTAATTTATTGTGCCGTTAGTTCTGAACTCTTAATTAATTTAGTACCACAGCTTGATTCAATGCCTATAGTCAAAGTGTAGTCGGAAGCAGTTATCTTCTCAAAAGCATCCATCTATAAAATGGTGGTACTAAAAACACACGGTGAAAATAAAAGTGACCCATCCAAAATTGACATGCAGAGAGACAGAAAGCCTGAAAAGAGAGCGGGTTCTCTTTTCCTTCCTGAGGACTATTTCTCTGTCATGAGCATCCAAAGCAAACAAATGCACAGTATTTATAGGAGGAATAGTAATTGCAAGTCCTTGTTCTTTCCCGCTTTTTGGTCATTCCTGAAGGGTTAAGTTATGAACCCAGCAACAAATTTTGCAAAATTAAATTCATATTCTCTCTCTCTTTCTCCCTCTCCCCCTCCCTCCCTCTCTCCCCTCCCTCTCCCTCTCTCTCCTTTCCTCTCCTTTCCTCTCCCCCTCTCTTTCTCTCCCTCTCTCCCTCTTCCTCCCTCTTTCTCTCCCTCTCTCTCCTTTTCTCTCCCTCTCTCTCCCTCTTCCTCCCTCTCTCTTTCTCTCCCTCTCTGTCCTTTTCTCTCCCTCTCTCTTTCTCTCCCTCTCTCTCCCTCTTCCTCCCTCTCTCTTTCTCTCCCTTTCTCTCCCTTTCTCTCCCTCTCTCTTCTTTTCTCTCCCTCTCTCTTTCTTTCCCTCCCTCTCCCTCTCTCTTTCCTTCTCTCTCCCTTCCTCTCTCCCCCTCCCCCTCCCTTTCTCTTTCTTTCCCTCTCTCTCCTTTCCTCTCCCTCTCTCTTTCTCTCCCTCTCTCTCTCCCTCTCCCTTTCTCTCCTTCTCTCTCCCTTCATCTCCCTCCCTCTCTCCCCCTCCCTCTCTCTTTCTCTCCCTCTCTCTCCTTTCCTCTCCCTCTCTCTTTCTCTCCCTCCCTCTCCCTCTCTCTTTCTCTCCTCTCTCCCTTCCTCTCCCTCTCTCTCTCTCCCTCTCCCCTTCCTTCCCCTCTCTCTTTCTCTCTTTTTCATACACACATACACTTAGAAAACCTTTCAATGTCTTCCTTCTGAAACGTCCCTCACTGCTGGGAGCTATTGTTCCAACATCTAATAAAGATACAAAATCTCACCACCTACCTTTTTCCTTCCTTGAGAAGGGAAATCTTTGATTCAGGTGCAGCCAGCAGCCTTGGTGGAGGACTGAATTAGCAGCTGCAGCTGCTGGAGCTGCAGCAGCCAAAGCCAGATGCTTCTTGTCCAAGTCACTTGCTTCTTTACCCCAATCCACCCACACTCCACACACCCTCACCAGGTTCCCAGGGGGGAAGGGCAACTGTGCCTCAGTGGCTGTTCTGTTCTGAATCAGAGGAGACACACATGGCCAAAAGTTTGTTCTTCAGGACTCAGGACTCTGCCTCTTGGTCTTCTGGACTCAGAGAAAGAATGCTTGATTGGGGTCTCTTGCGCAGAAGGTCTCTTATCTTAGTTCACTCTGAAATAGAGCTGTCCGTCTCCTCCTTGCAGAGTTGTTGCTCTGGAACTTCAAATCCAGAAAGTTGACTTGAGAGCTCTGCTGTGACATCTACCAGTAGACACTGGTCGAAGCATCTTCCTGACCTCTGCCTCCCTCTTGTACAGATTTCCAAGAGGGAAAGAGAAGCGTAAAAGAAACCCCAATAATATAAATAACAATGAAATAATCACGATAGCACAAAAGCTAAAGTCGTTGCTTTTATAAAAATTAGCACGCTTTAAAAAGAAAGGCTAAGATTTCCTCTGCCTTTCAGTACATGAAAGTGATGCATTTGCGGCTGCGATACAGTTGCCTTCTGTCTCCTCTTCTCCTTTTCAGCTGCTGGTGAAATTCACATTTCTTCCTGTAGCTAATCAGTTCACTCCTCTTTTGAAGACTGTCAGTGTCAGTTGTTGTTAAGGGACAGTTGCCAAGAGGGTGGGATCTTGTGGAACGAGCAGTAGGAGACTTCATGTCAAAACAAAGTTTTTTTCCCCCCTTAATAAAATAGAGATTCTTCTTTTCTCCCTGTTTATCCCAAAGAGGGACTAAACAGCTATCGTAATGATTTCTCATATGGTTGCGTGCTTCCTGAACAGCCAAAATTCCCCTGCCGCAGTACTCAAGTTCAGAAAGCAAAATAAGCAATAGATTACTATGGCTCTGGATTTTATTTCAGCCTACAAATTCAGAGACAATCTCTCTCCTCTGGTGCTTTCTGGCTAAAGGGAATGAAACTGACTGCTTAGCCTAATAAGGACATGCTGTTGTTAAAAGCTGTGATTTGTCTTTTGACCCAGACAATCTCCTTCAATATTAAATAAAAGTTGGGTACTACTTATATCATTATGCTGATAATTTATGAATAGAGTTACGTACATCAGGCTGAGAATCAGAAATAGCTTGAAATTTCATTTCCCTTCTGAGGAATCCATGCAACTTATTATCATGGTTGGCCTGAATCTTATAGGTCAGTGCTGGTGAACCTATGGCACAGATGCCACTGGTGGCACACAAAGCTATATCTGCTGGCACACAAGCCATTGCCCTAGCCCAGCTCCACCGTACATGCTGATTTTTGGCTCGCACAGAGGCTCTGGGAGGGCATTTTTGGCTTCCAGAGAGCCTCCAGGGGGATGGGTGGGGGAGGCATTTTTACCCTCTCCAGGGAAGCCTTTGGAGCCTGGGGAGGGCGAAACACAAGCCTACTGGGCCCACCAGAAGTTAGAAAACAGGCTGTTTCTGGCCTCCAGAGGAGCTCCAGGGAGTGGGGGAAGCTGTTTTTGCCCTCCCCAGGCATTGAATTATGGGTGTGGGCACTCTCGCATGTGCGATAGTGGGCACACTCACTCTTTCAGCCCCTGAGGGAAAAAAGCTTCTCCATCACTGTTAGAGGTAATAAGGTGATGGGATGGAACACTGAGCTCAAGCCTTGATAGGAGCCTATCAGGCATACAAAGTCATGCCAGAACTTGGCAGGGAACTGCTGAGCTGCTGCCTCTCTTGCTACCTCGGCCATTGTCTCTTTCGCTGCTCCGGCAGCTACTCCCCTACCCCTAGGTATGGGGAGTCCTGGGACAGGGCTCAACAGTAGAACCTCTGGCCACAACCATAATTTGTTCCATAACTTTGGTCGCAAACTGGTTTGGTTGTGACCCGAACCTAATTTTGAAAATTTGGCGCTTACAAAAAAAAATGGCGCAGCAGGGAAAATTGATCTTTAAAAAATGTGAATTTTTGGGTTGGTTTGATTTGCTTATGGTCAAAAGTGTTCGTGACTGGAGGTTCTACTATATTGGGGAGTTGGTCAACACATTTCCATAGAAATCATTCAGATCTGTAGCAAACAACATAGCATGAGTAGCCAGAAGAGACACCAGTTGATATTCTGCTGAAGTATTTCAATGGAAGCTGAATGACATATGAATGACAATGAACAGAGGGGACTTCTATTTTTTTGTTAATAAATGTCTGCTTTAAATGTTAAACTTTAAGCCACCTTAGCTTTTCTATTTTAATTTTGATCCTATGTAATAATACAAGAGCCTAGAAATGGAAAAGCAAAACTACATCAAAGGTAAAAAGTCTGCAGAGAGGGGTGGCATACAAATCCAATAAATAATAATAATAATAATAATAATTTAAAAAAAATGATAGCAATTTAAACTTCCTCTAATCTTCCCCAAAATTAGTACAGATGAATAAACCCTGATCAGAACTTTAGGATGAATGTAAAATAGAGATACATTCCACACCATCAAATTACACAATGAAGAGATGTTTTATGCAGAAACGATGCCAAAAAGTTCATGACACTAAGACAATCTATAGATTACTGAGTGGTTCTGTTATTTGAAAATAAGGAATCATAGAGGACTGTGTTAATGTGAAGAGATGCATTTTTGAGATAGTTGAGGTGTAGGATAACACATCTATTTCTCCAATTTAGATCAAATAAATAGGCTTTTGAATCAGTCTTGTCTCCAAGGAATGTGTCCATCTACCTTTCTGCTACCACATAGAAGTAATTGGATTTTTCTTCTTTTTAGTTCCAATCTACCCTGCACCTTGGGATTTTCTGCTGGTCTCTCATACAAGTACTAATAAAATCCAACTCTGTTTTTTTCTTTAAATTTCAACCATGCTAAAATAAAAGTCAGATTTATTTATGACTTATCCCAATTTATGTCGTTTAAACTGGGAAACTGGGATTGGAAGAGTTTTTTTAAAATCCACCAGGAAAATGGGAGATCATAAGAGCAGACAACTGATTGGCATTCCCACAACTGTTCCCTTCTGAGATTAGGAGAATGTGAGCTGTGAAGGTGTCAGAATATATGATATACATGGTCTGTCTGAAGCACAAGGCAAAAAGTACTTTTCTGGCAGTGACTAATGTTGGATCCTTGCAGAAATGAAGGACTACAGTCTTGTAGAAGTAACAGTTCTTTATTTAACAGAAGTAACGGTTACAGAACTGGAACGAGACAAAAGATGGCCGTGCCTGGCAGCTATATATATGCCGGGCTGCCAGGCTGAGCCAACCAATCACCTTGCAGTATTTTCCCGCCCAAGGAATGTGGGGCGGGTACAAGGCCTAACTGTCCTCTGGACATAACAACTAAGAAGCAAGTTTGCTTTTAAACAATTGCTTTATTCTAACTTATATGATTTTTTATCCTATTGTTAGCTGACACATTTGGGGGTAATATAACAAAATGTTAATATGATTTTAGAAAATTATTCATTAAAGATGAGTATATATTTTATAGCTATAGAGCCATATTACTACACTAACAGTTCTATCGATAGGTTAATAAGCAAGAGTTACTCTTCCTTATTAATTCATCTACAAAGCTATTACTATAATAAGAAAATAAGCTTGAAACTTTGGTTTGCAATTCACCATTGTTAAAATGAAGTTTAACCCAGATGCCAATCTACATGACAGAGAAAGTCAGTTCATAGACTGGATAAATTGTAATGTGGGTTTGTTCGGTTTTTGCTTAGTGTACCTTTTGAATTTAGCCACAGTAAATATATTCTGATTTATAACTTAGCATTTAAGCATGAACCAGCTAATTGTGTTTATACTCAGAAGGCAACAGTTAGTCAATCTATGACTTAACCTCATGTGTGAATCTTGTTATAAAATAGAAAAGGGGGAAAAGGAAGAATTCAATAACAAAGTCCAATTCACTTTGTTACATACGACCATACGTAATCCAGATTTGCATAGCCGCTGCTGATTGGCTAATCAAATGGCAGGAGAAATAAATTGCTCTCAATGGCTGGCTTAATAGCGGCTTCCCTGTAGTCAACCAGCAGTTCGTATTGCAATCCAGCAAACAACAAAAAAGGTGCTGAACTGTTCCTATATCTGATCTCTTCAATCTCTTCCTTTCAATACAGCTTCAGCAACAGAATGGTCAATGCCTCAAATGCTCTATCCGACTCCATTGTTACATCCTCAAACCCTCACAGCTTCAATCTCAAACCGTGGACCTCACCCCATTCCTAAGAGGTCCATAATGGGGGCGTGCACCAGCGCACCAGCGTGTCTACCTTCCCTGTCTTACTGTCCCCATTTATCTGTATTTACTTCCTTTGTTTATGTTTATACATATACCTGCTATTTTGTACATATTTGACAAATAAATAAATAAAATAAATAAATACTGGAAGATAGGATTGGGAAAAATATTTTAATACAGATGAATTTCATCAACAACTCTATATGTCTATAGAAATATAAAAGAACAGCCCTCCATTCTTGACAGGTAAATTTGTATTTCTCTATTTATTTATTTATTTATTTATTTATTCATTCATTCATTCATTTATTCCTTCCTTCCTTCCTTCATTTATTCCTTCCTTCCTTCCTTCATTTATTCCTTCCTTCCTGTCTTCCTTCCTTCCTTCATTTATTCCTTCCTTCCTTCCTTCCTTCCTTCCTTCCTTCCTTCATTTATTTATTTATTAGATTTGTATGTTGCCCCTCTCCGTAGACTCGGGCCGTCTTTATGACTTTATTATTCTCAGTGAACACTAAGTCTCAGATAGAAGAATATTAGTATGTATACTTTTATGTGTATGTATATGAATGATATCTAAGCCATTTGTTCTATGCAACAGTACTGAATGGAACAGAATTCATCTTATCATTTGACAGATGGAGAACTAATTTCAAGGTGGCTGGTTCCAGGCATTTCTTAGCAAACATCTAAAATGGATGCATCCGTGACTCAGCATATTTGCTTTTCTTGGCAAGATATGTGAGTCTTATCTGCACACAATTCCCTCCATCAAAGAGATGTGTCAGTTCTTTTTTGGAAGTTTTGCCAGAAGCAGGGTGGGATGGAGGAACGAAGAGTTTATCCTTTTCCCTGTGTTGTTTTGATTGCTCTAGCAACAGAGTTGGAAAATAAAACTCATAAATCTTTCTTTGTTTGACATCTAAATGGCTTTTAGAGGCAACAATGAGAAAAATTATAAGTTATGGCTGAGCATGAATCTGAAGCAAACCTTCCTCAAGCAGATTTAAGATCAAGGAAAGTATGATTCAAGTGATTGAAAATGATCTTGATAGTATCACATTTTCATTTGTTAAGAACATTGATTTCTTTTGAATGACTAAGAAATACCTTGAAAAATACTTTTATTTCTCCTTTCTTCCAGATGAGGACACTGTGTTCTCACTAGCTATGTGAAGATAACCTGTAGTTTGCAGAAGAATATGTTCATGTACCATATAAACCATGCAATAAATTAGGTTTAAGCAAACCATATATTAAGAATATGATGAGAATTAAACTAAAACAGAAAAAACTGAATGGTGGCAACTTCTTTTAATCTACAGTGTTCCCTCGATTTTCGCGGGTTCAAACTTCGCGAAAAGTCTATACCATGGTTTTTCAAAAATATTAATTAAAAAATGCTTTGCGGGTCTTTTCCCTATACCACAGTTTTTCCTGCCCGATGACATCATATGTCATTGCAAAACTTTCATCTGACTTTAATAAATATTTTTTTTAATAAACTTTAATAAATAAACATGGTGAGTAATGATCTAAATGGTTGCTAAGGGAATGGGAAATTGCACTTTAGGGGTTTAAAGTGTTAAGGGAAGGCTTGTGATACTGTTCATAGCCAAAAATAGTGTATTTACTTCCGCATCTGTACTTCGCGGAAATTTGACTTTCGCGGGCAGTCTCGGAACGCATCTAGGTGCTTGCTTAAAAAGGAGTTTTTGAAATGACCATCAGATTGTTAGTTATTTCTTATATTATTACTAACATGCTCTGATGCTAAGGAGCTAGACATTCTGCTCCCCCTCCTCACCTGAAAAGAACTCTGTTCCAACTGCCAGTGGGCGTGGTCAGCACATGACTCATGTGACTTGTGGGCTGGTAGTTTAGACATTCCAGTCCTTGCTAAGGAGTTCAGTTTTGTAGCAAAGCAAGGGTATCCAGCTTATAGTATCTTATATAACCATGATGCAAACCTATGGCACACATGCCACAGGTGGCACACAGAACCACATCTGCTGGTACGCAAGCAGTTTTCCCTAGCTCAGCTCAAGTGCAGCTAACACATTAAGCCAAAAACTGGGAGACTGTGAGTTGAAGATTGGCCTTAGCCATGAAAGCTAGCTGGGTGACCTTGGACCAGTGACTCATTTTTAGCCCATCTCCCACGGTTATTGTTTTGGGAAAATAGAAGGAAGAAGGAGCATTAGATAGGTTTGCTGCCCTGAGTTGTTTATAAAAACAATAAAGGCAGGATCTAAAATAAATATTTTCTTTTCTTTTCTTTAGAATTGAAGATAAAACTTGCCCAGTGACCTTTCAAACGTGTCATTTTAAAAGGTTGCTGATAGCTTTGAGACAGTTAATAGACCATTTTCAAAAGTGATTTAAAACTTAGTGTCAAATTTTTTTGACATGGTTGTGAGCAAGATGGCTAAACTCTTCATCTCCCAGCGTTCAGATCTGTGGAAAACCACTCTCCTGCTTGTTCTCTTGTCCTTTTCTTCCTTGGAGAGGTTCCAAAGAACTGGTCTATTGAGGTTGATAGGAGTAGACAGTGCTTTTGCAGAGTTTTGTCCAATCCACCCTACCTCTTCTGGAAGTCTATCTACAGTAGAAGTCCTGGGCAGCTCCCCTCTGTTGTTTGGTTCCCCTTTATGTAACTGTCTTCTGTACAACTATTTCAGCTATTGGCATCCATACTGCTGAGAACAAAGCTAATCTGCTTGTCTCCTAAATTAAAATTAAAAATGAGAGTCTGGCCAAGCTGGAGGAGAAGGAGAAGACAAGAAGTCAAGGTGGAATTGTTCACACTGGAAACAGTGGTTGCCCAATTTATATATAACAGCCCTGTGTACTTCCAGTTAGATAAAACCTGGGCACCTGCAAGTAAACCCAAATGTGGCAAAATGCCTATAAATAGTTAATAGAGCATTTTCAAAAGCGATTAAAAACTTAGTGTCAATTTTTTTTGACATGGTTGTGAGCAAGATGGCTAAACTCTTCATCTCCCAGTATTGAGATCTGTGGAAAACCACTCCCCTGCTCATTGTAATGAAGTCTATTACAATGACTTCACTTTACAGTGAGCCAAATTTCTCAAACTTCTCATTTTTGAAGTGCGATGGAGGAGTAGAGGAGAGGAGCTTGCCTAGGAGAGAATCCCAAATTATGCACAGTTCCTAGCTGAATAGCAGGGGACAGAGAGGTTTAAGGTAACCATAACATAGAATCTCTCAGGATAAATCAAGTTTAAAGCTTCAGTTTGACAAGATTCAACTTATCCATTAGGTATAAGCATATAAAGGACTGGATTTGATTGGATTTCACTATGTTTTCTTTGGGTATGGACATGACAAATAGGATAAGATTAAGAAACTTATTCCATTTCTTCAAAATGTTGTGAGATGGGTAGATATTATTTAAACCTTGATGCTCCACTATAGCAGTGGGTTAAATGAAAATTATATAGTAATAATTCACTTGGGATTTGGTGGTGCAATTGTATGTGTGATGGTTTGAATGGTCCCATTTAATTTAATTGGATCTATTTCCAAGTAGATGGACTTTGGAAGATCAAACAGCAGCCTCAATTTTGTCATATGTATGTTGGATCATTATTAATACTACTGGATTGGATCAGCAAATAAATCTTCTTTATGCCTCTAATTCAGAATGTTAGTCTGTTCACAACATTTTGGTAGCATTTTCTGTTATTTTATTGTTATTGTGGTATGGGCTATCTCTCATTTGTTATTATAGTTAAAGATTTTTATGCCAGTTTGACTTAGAAATTGAAAAATCAAGAAAATTAAGTGGAGTGACATCCAGCAAGTTTTGGAGAACCTGTAGCAGAAATTTTGATAGTTCAGAGAACCAGTAGCAGAAATTTTGAGTAATTCTGAGAATTAGCAAATACCACTTCTGGCTGGTTCAAGTGGGGTAGGAATGGAGATTTTACAATATCCTTCCCCCAGGAGTGAGGAAGGAATGGGGATTTTGCAGTATCTTTTCTTTGCCACACCTACCAAGCCACACTTACAGAACCGGTAGTAATTTTTTAAAAAATTTCATCACTGAAATTAAGGTAAGCATCAATCAAGTGTACAATAATAATAATATTCCAGTTTATGAACAATAGATTAGCCTAAGGAAGAAAAAGATATACAGTCTGAGGACCAATTATATTTGTATAGCTTTTCTGTCCTTAAATTCAAAATGTATCTCTAACATTCATCCTCATGAGATCTTCATGAGAACATTCATATTCATGAGAACTTCCATCTTCATGAGATCTTCCATGCTATGGTTAGGGACGATTATTGTTCCTCAGATGTCTCTTCCCATAGTTTAAAATATGCTTAGTGTATTTTTTTCCATATGTAACTGAGTTTCCAAAGTAACTGAATTTAAACATGCCTGGTATAAACAAATATCCATCCTAAGATAAAATACAGGAAATAGTATAAGGGCAGACTAGATGGACCAGGAGGTCTTTTTCTGCCGTCAGTCTTCTATATTTCTATGTCTTAAAAGAACCTTTCATATTTAATTTATTTTAAATTTTTTATTGAATTTATATCCATCTTTAGTAAATCATTCTCTTTTGCATCATGGGCAGTTTTTTAGTTGAAACATTTCCGTTCCACGAGTAAACTCAGAAGAAAAAGTAAACTGTAGAGAAGTGTCTTCTGTATTACAATTTGCCTGGCTGAAGAGAACAGTAGCTAGTACCCAAGGCTATGATTAAGCACCGCTATACAAAAATCAGCTTTGAGTAGGTCATGCGGCTTAGAATGACAAGGTGAAACTGATGCTCATTAAATTGAACTAGCAAACAGCCCGAATAGAATGACTTTGAACAAGCACAGCACTGTTCCTGCTTGTACGCAAGCCAAATGGCTGGATCTCCTGTTGTTTTTGCCTTGGGCTCTTTTATTTTGCCATGAGCATTTATCCTTCCCATACCTACCTTATCCAAGACCCTTGTCATTACAGTTTACAGTACATTGCTGCATTGCTGAGTTAAAATTATTTTTAATATTTAATGTTCTCCACAATTATTTGTATGAAATAAATAGGACAGGGATTTGGCATAAAGAATAGCTCAAATAGAAAATAAAACACATGTTTATCATAAACCAAATGCATGTGCTGTTGAAGTTGATGTATTTTGATATCCACGCTTTTCTTAATTTGGTAAATTCTGGAGAAATGGATGTTGAAAATTCCATTTTCCAGTGTGAGGGTGACCCTAGAGAAGGCAGTGCTAGGCAACTAGAGACAAGATAGAAGAGGAAATCATAATTGTGAGGAAGATTATCACTCCTGATCCTACAGTGATCTATCTATTCAAATGTATGCAGCCCAAAGAGCAGCAAAATATTTTTACAATAACATTCATTTATAGGTACTCTAGAATTTTTCTTGAAACCATGTCAGCTATTTTTCTTTTTACAGTGGTCTGAAAAAGAGGCAATTTGTCTCTATTATAGTTTACGTTTTATCAAAATGTATAAAATGTATGGCACACCAGCATCCTTTTTTGAATATTTTTAAAAAAATAAATTGAATAATATTGCTCTTTCTAAGGCCATCATATGCGAGCATTCCCTAAAGACCACCTTTCGCTTCTTACTTTGTTACAGAGCCCCTGATTATGACCTTGCACATATGAACAAACTAAGTTCCCTATTAACATGGGCAGCCTCTATCTGGAACCCTAACTACATATGGAATAGAATAGAATAGAATAGAATTTTATTGGCCAAGTGTGATTGGACACACAAGGAATTTGTCTTGGTGCATATGCTCTCAGCGTACATAAAATAAAATATACATTTGTCAAGAATCATGTGGTACAACACTTAATGATTGTCATATGTTCTGTCTGGGTGCCCCCAGACTTCAACACCAACTGGAAAAAGCAGCCAGACACGCTGGTAAAAGCAAAAGCACTTTATAGTTTGAAAAATAAACACAGAGAAAAACCTGTTCTTCCCAACAGGCAGGCTATGAGACTTCACAGCAGAGTCCTGATGGCCAGACAATACAGCAGACTTCTTGCTGGCACACCCACCACTGTAGAGAATAAGACCCACACCTTTTCCCCCCAAGGTTTCAGTATTCAAAGTCACAAACCAGAATTCCAAGACGCCAAAGATCACAGCCAGGTCCCAGGACTCCCAAAGATAATACTCCACAAGCCAGGAAGGGTGGGTCTGCCTTTTAGCCTTTCCAGAGAGCACCACACCCAAACCCAGCTGTTGCCTCTTTAGTGCTGAAAGTACCTGGCTAATTGTCCCCTTCGTTGTGTTGCTCTTCTCTGCCGGAGATCGATTATTGCTTGTGCATTTTCATCTAAGGAATCCAGGCTGCTTGCTGGGGAGAGCTCCCTCTAGGGGGATTCTGGCTGTCCTCCCTCTCCCTCAGCCTGAGATTCCTCCTCCCCGTCTGCCTGAACCTCCTGTTCCTCATCCTCCCCCTCTGAGCAGGAAGCCGGCAGAGGATCAGCCGTTCCCTGAGGGGCCTCAGACGGAATCACAACAGTCATAGGGGTCAAATAAGCAATGAAGAAGCAATATTAATAAAAATCTTAGGATATAAGCAACAAGTTACAGTTCTATAGTCAACATGGGAGGAAATGGGTGATAGGAATGATGAGAAAAACTAGTAGAATAGAAGTGCAGATTTAGTAGAAAGTCTGACAGTGTTGAGGGAATTATTTGTTTAGTAGAGTGATGGCGTTCGGAAAAAAACTGTTCTTGTGTCTAGTTGTCTTGGTGTGCAGTGCTCTGTAGCAACGTTTTGAGGGTAGGAGTTGAAACAATTTGTGTCCAGGATGTGAGGGGTCAGTAAATATTTTCCCCGCCCTCTTTTTGACTCGTGCAGTATACAGGTCCTCAATGGAAGGCAGGTTGGCAGCAATTGTTTTTTCTGCAGTATCGGACATTAATACAATCGAATGAGTCCAGAGATATTTCAGGAGAAGAGTCCTCCACTCCTCTGCACCAGAAAACCTTATGCCACCGGACTTGAAATTTTGGTTTTGGACAACTTAGAGCTTCGCCGATTTTATGTACTACCTAAGTGTAGTACATAAAATCATCTGCTACAATGTCCTTCCTGTCAATGAATACTTTAGCTTCAACCACAACAATACAAGAGCACACAATAGATACAAATGTATAGTAAAGCACTTTAAACTTGATTGCAGAAAATACAACTTCAGTAACAGAAGTTGTCAATGTCTGGAATGCACTACTTGACTCTGTGGTTTCTTCCTGAAACCTCCAAAACTTTAATTTTAGACTGTCTACTGTAGACCTCACCCCATTCCTATGGGGTCTTTAAGGGACGTGCATAAGCATACGAGTGTGCCTATCGTCCCTGTACTAATGTTCCCCTTTATTCATATCCATTTCATGTATTCATAATCATGTTTATACTTATATCTGTTTTCTAATACATGCTTGATGAAAAAAAAATAATGAGCCATGGTGGTGCAGTGGTTAGAGTGCAGTACTGCAGGCTACTTCTGCTGATCACCAGCTGCCAGCAGTTTGGCAGATCGAATCTCACCAGGTTCAAGGTTGACTTAGCTTTCCATCCTTCCAAGGTCAGCAAAATGAGGACCCAGATTGTTGGGGGCAACATGCTGACTCTCTGAAAACCACTTAGAGAGGGCTGTAAAGCACTGTGAAGCGGTATATAAGTCTAAATGCTATTAATAATAATAATAATAATAATAATAATAATAATAATAATAATTTATTAGATTTGTATGCCGCCCCTCTCCGAACACTCATTCATTGCTATAATGAATGAACGAATGAACGAACAAACAAACAAACAAACAAACAAACAAACAAACAAACAAACAAATGAACAAGCAAGCAAGCAAACAAACAAACAAACAAACATTTTATGGGGTCCTCTGGGTCCCTGAGAATTTATGGGGGTGGGGGTTGCATTTGAGGCATGGGGATTTTAAGAGGTCATAAGAATATTTAAAACTTTGCAAATACTTAAAAGTTTTATTTCACATTTTAAAACGCAAGCAACCTCCTCCAAAATAAGCCCTGACCATCCACTTTTAAGAGGAAAGATTTTTATCTGCTGCAAAAAACCTGATGGGAATTGCTGCCTCCTATCCTGTCTCTTTAAATCTTGGCTTTGGTACAAGGTCTGAAGTGTTTGGAGAAGGCCTCGTCATACTTTCCTTTAAAGGTTATGTTTACTTTAGACTGTCTTGTTTTGCTTTGTTCATGTTTTTTTTTAATTGTTGTAATCTAGTCCTATATTTTGTAAACCACCCACAGCCCACTGGAGTAGCTGCATCAAATTTAGTAAAATAATAACATTAATAATAATATTTGTCCATTCCAGGTCCTTGGGAAGGACTTGATAAGTGGACAAAATGCAGCAAATCCAGTCTGAACAGCTGACTGTACGGGATGAACAATAATATCACAAAAATAATTGAGCAAACCTTTTTCTGTTTCTTCAGAGGACATCTGAATTAGTGAATTCAAACTGCAAAATCTTTAAAAGATTTCAATTATGTTGGAACGGTACATTTTTTAAAAAATGAAGCAGTTGTCTTGTTGCTTCTAAGCAATGATGCTCTAAATGTTTTTTTCTTTGTGGTCAACAAAAACCAGCCCTACCATTCATCAGTGAGAGGCAACAGCCTTTGGACATTTCACTCCATAAGAGGGCAGAGCTGTGTTGCTTCTCTAAGCTGACCTGCCTACATGAGTTGGAAGACCTTAAAAACCTTTTGTTGCCGTTCCCCTCAAGAAGCACAAGGCTTTGGGACAGTGTTGTAATCAAGTTAGCATGCATTCAGCTGGAAGTGGTTGAGTTCATATTGTTCTACTAATTTCACTCTTTGAAGAAAACCCAACTTCTGCAATCTTACTAATGGCTGTCAACCTTGTAGCAATGTGCAACTGAGAGGCATGCATTAAGTACCTGAGTCAGTGCATAGGAACCCAGTCTCTCTCTTCTAGGCCATGGTGGTACATATTTGTGCTGCCTAAGATGACTACTTTCTAGAGTTAATATCCTCTTTGTTTCTACCTTTAATAATTCTTCCTGATGGGGAAAGTGTCCCATTGCACATTGCAGGCTTAATTGTGGAGATTTGAAATTGGGTCCACGGAGCTACGGTTGCTATGACAACGCCTATTCTCAATCTTGCTGGCACTCTCCCACACATATAAGCATGGGAGAGAAAGGAAAATGCAGATACAGGAGAGATGACGGTATAATTGGCCCACTTATTTTCTTCTTAACAATATCTATGAGAGTTCTTTTCTTGATCTATTCCATAGTTAATGTTTTTGTCCAGTGGAAAAACAGAACTCATGATATGGCCTATTTAGAGTCCTGGGGAAACACTTATGAGCCTAAAGCTGGTTGAAGAGAGGGTGTCTTGGGAAATTGATTGACATGATTTTAATCTAGGTAGAACAAAAGAAACGCAATTGCAAGTATTTTAATATTTTATGGCATTCTCAAAAAAGGTCCACACTTCAAATTGTCCAAATTCCTAATGAATAGGGCCCTAATCTCTTAAGCGAAAGGCACTAAAGCTACTAATGTTAAAAACTCCTGTAGGGAAGGGAAATATACTGTACTACTCAAAAAAATAAATAAAGGGAACACTGAAACAACACAATATAGCTCCAAGCAAATCAAACTTCTGTGAAATCAAACTGTCCACTTAGGAAGCAACACTGATTGACAATCAATTTCACATGTTGTCAGCACATTCAACTTTGTACAGAACAAAGTATTCAATGAGAATATTTCGAAGAAAAGCCTAGAAAAAAAATCCAGAATGCTTCCTATTAGGGATTATCCACCAACAGCTTAATCAAAGCCACATTTATTTGATTATTCATATTACCACTGCAGCAAGACTAGCTTTTGCTCAAATGTGGAAAAAAGTAGAAACCCCCCCAAGATGAATCGGTATAAGAAAAAATAACTCAATGCGCAGAAATGTCTAAATTGACTCTTAAAATTAAAGGCAAAGAAGATTCAATTTTATGATTGTTGGAATTTACTCTACCACTGGTTAGAAAACAGGAAAAATCCTTGCTAAGTACAATACAAACATGTAAATATATATTTTTTAAAAATATTCCTGATGAAAACAAATAGAGCAAATAAGATAAAGTTATGATTTATTAAATTAGATGATTATCTGAATTATATGTTACTTATATATTTTGCTTCTATTTTCCTTTATGTGTTATCTAAAAGAGTCAAATCGATTTTTGATAAAAACTGTAACTGAGCTAAAGAAAATCTACATAGTTTCGGAAGACTATATATACTGATCCTGTACTCGCCTATATTTTAATATGTATTTTTGGATGTATTGTTTTTTTCTTTTTTTTTCTTCTCTTTTTTTTCCTTTTTATGTATTCCATGTATTTTTTATTATATTTGTAAATAAAATATTATTATTTTTTTTTAAAAGAGAGAATATTTCATTCATTCAGATCTAGGATGTGTTCTTTGAGTGTTCCCTCTATTTTTTTGAGCAGTGTAGATGCAGAGCAGTTGTGTAATAGAACTAAAAAGAAATTTCCTGACAGTGAGAACAATTAGTAGGAAGAATGGCGTATTTCTGGAATTCATGGGTGCTCCATCACTGTAGGTTTCCAAGACGATATTGGACATCCATTTGTCTGGAAAGTCCTGCTTGAGCAGAGGGTCAGATCCCTTCCAAACATCTTGTTTTAGGTTCTATGTTCTAAATCTGTGACGGTGAACCTATGCCAAGCATGCCAGAGGTGGCACCAAGAGCCCTCTCTGAATGCACAAACATACTGTTGCCAGCTGTTCTTTTGGTTTCTGGCGTGCGTATGCACACCAGGCCAGCTGGTCCTCATACATGCCGGAGCACTGGGAACCCAAAGACCAGTTGGCCATTGCATGCATGTGCACACATACATTCCGGTTTGGGCAATCGTTGCCAAAAAGGTTTGCAATCACTGTTCTAAAGATTTCAGAAATCAGCATGCCTAAAAACATTTGGGTAATTGTAATCTAGACCAGTGTTTCCCAACCTTGGCAACTTGAAGATATCTGGACTTCAACTCCCAGAATTCCCCATTTGCTGGCTGGGGAATTCTGGAAGTTGAAGTCCAAATATCCAAGGTTGGGAAACACTGATCTAGACAACCTGGAGAGGCCAGCTTGCAGAAGGCTACCATAGTGCAACCATGTAGGAAGATAGTTATATTATTGTATTGGCAGTTCTGTGTTAGCAAATACTTCAAAAGAAAAGGATTTAGGGGTAGTGATTTCTGACAGTCTCAAAATGGGTGAACAGTGCAGTCAGGCGGTAGGGAAAGCAAGTAGGATGCTTGGCTGCATAGCTAGAGGTATAACAAGCAGGAAGAGGGAGATTATGATCCCGCTATATAGAATGCTGGTGAGACCACATTTGGAATACTGTGTTCAATTCTGGAGACCTCACCTACAAAAAGATATTGACAAAATTGAACGGGTCCAAAAACGTGCTACAAGAATGGTGGAAGGTCTTAAGCATAAAACGTATCAGGAAAGACTTAATGAACTCAATCTGTATAGTCTGGAGGACAGAAGAAAAAGGGGGGACATGATCGAAACATTTAAATATATTAAAGGGTTAAATAAGGTCTAGGGGGGAAGTGTTTTTAATAGGAAAGTGAACACAAGAACAAGGGGACACAATCTGAAGTTAGTTGGGGGAAAGATCAAAAGCAACATGAGAAAATATTATTTTACTGAAAGAGTTGTAGATCCTTGGAACAAACTTCCAGCAGACGTGGTAGATAAATCCACAGTAACTGAATTTAAAGATGCCTGGGATAAACATATATCCATCCTAAGATAAAATACAGAAAATAGTATAAGGGCAGACTAGATGGACCATGAGGTCTTTTTCTGCCGTCAGACTTCTATGTTTCTATGTTTCTAGTCTATTAGTGACTAATAGATTCTATTAAAAGGCAGAGGTTTACAAAAAAGGAAGCCATTTAATAAAGTATTCTCATTTCTCTAGCGTTGCGGAGAAAACTTGTGAGAAAAACTTTCCCTTCTCATCTGGAATTGACAATGTTGAAACTGGTTCATTTGTCTATTCAGTCAATAGTCTCCAAATAGGATCTGCAGAACCTGGTCAGTCACACAAAGGACATGAAATTAAGGGTTCCCAGGTGAAAAAGCCCAAAGAAAAAGCTCAGGTTTCCAAATACAAGCAATATGTACAGGGCAAATCCACATAATGCATCAACAAAACAAATATGCAGCTGTTTTATATGGAATTCAATTTATTTTTCTAACTCAGGAAGGAATGACTAAACTGGATCCATCCTATGTAGGTCACCGTGACCCAAGGGTTAGTCTTCCAAGCTTTCTGATTTGTACTTCAGGGAACTTCTCTCTCTCACCAGAATATGTACTTACTGTATATTTTACATACCGTATTTTTCGGTGTATAAGACACACCGTTTTCCTCCCTAAAAGAGGCTGATAATTAGGGTGTGTCTTATACTCTGAATGTAGCTCCCCCTAGCCCTAACTAGTGCTAACGATCTTCCCAGCTCTTACTTTGCAGGTTCTTTCATTGTTTCTCTCTGTGAAGAATGTTTTCCAAGCCCTAAGTCTTTGCAGGTTTTTTTTCATTGCTCTAACTTGCTCCAAGTAAGTTTCTTTCCAGCCCTAACCAGGTGCTAATGATGTTCCCAGCTCTCATTTGCTTGCAAGCTCTTTCATTGTTACTCTCTGCAAAGAATGTTCTCGAAACCCTGTCTTTGTAGGGTTTTTTTTACTTGCTCCAACTGTTTCTTTCCAGGTGCTAATGATGTTCCCAGCTCTTACTGGCTTGCAAGCTCTTTCAATAAAGGTTTTTAACTAGGGGATAAAATAATGTGTTGAAGGTGACCAGACTAAGGATGCTAGTGAGATTAACACCTCGTAAGCAGATTCTTTTCCCTATTTTCCTCCCCAAAAGCTAAAATGCGTCTTATACTCCAAAAAATACGGTATTTTACTCTCATATTCTGTTGAGAACAAAGTACCCTGAGGATGGGCTCCAGTGTGAGTCTGAAAGCTCGGAAGCCTAAATTTCAGGTCCCAGTGACTGACTCACTTTGCTGCAATATTATCCTGGGAAACATATACAGTGTTCCCTCGATTTTCGCGGGTTCGAACTTCGCGGAAAGTCTATACCACGGTTTTTCAAAAATATTAATTAAAAAATACTTTGCGGGTTTTTTCCCTATACCACGGTTTTTCCCACCCGATGATGTCATATGTCATCGCCAAACCTTCGTCTGCCTTTAATAAATTTTTTTAAAAATAAACTTTAATAAATAAATATGGTGAGTAATAATCTGAATTGTTGCTAAGGGAATGGGACATTGCAATTTAGGGGTTTAAAGTGTTAAGGGAAGGCTTGTGATACTGTTCATAGCCAAAAATAGTGTATTTACTTCTGCATCTCTACTTCGCGGAAATCCAACTTTCGCGGGCGGTCTCAGAACGCATCCCCTGCAAAAAGCAAGGGAACACTGTATTTGCTTTCATTTATGAGTTACTCTACCGGCTGAATTATAATTTAAAGTGTTATTGTATTTTTTGCTTGTTTATTTAAAAACATTTTATACTTCTGTTTCATATGCCATTGGGATGTATAGGGCAGGAATGGCAAACCTATGGAGGACAGAAGGAAAAGGGGGGACATGATCGAAACATTTAAATATATTAAAGGGTTAAATAAGGTCCAGGAGGGAAGTGTTTTTAAAAGGAAAGTGAACACAAGAACAAGGGGACACAATCTGAAGTTAGTTGGGGGAAAGATCAAAAGCAACATGAGAAAATATTATTTTACTGAAAGAGTAGTAGATCCTTGGAACAAACTTCCAGCAGACGTTGTAGATAAATCCACAGTAACTGAATTTAAACATGCCTGGGATAAACATATATCCATCCTAAGATAAAAATACAGAAAATAGTATAAGGGCAGACTAGATGGACCAGGAGGTCTTTTTCTGCCGTCAGACTTCTATGTTTCTATGTTTCTATGTGCCACAGGTGGCACGCCGAGCCATATCTGCTGGCACATGAGCTGTTGCCCTAGCTCAGCTTCAATATGCATGTGGGTGCCAGCCAGCTGGTTTCCTGCAGATGGCCCAGTGCCAAGCCTCTCAGTTGTTGCCTCCCCGCAGCCCCCCCGGCAGGCTGGCAGGGGTATGGGGAGCGCGTGCGCACACACGCCCAACATTCAAAATAAAAAACCTTCGTTGCTCCCTGCCCACTGCGTGGGGGTGTGTGTCCTTGGAAAAGGGTGCGTGGGGGTAGTTTTTGGGCACGCGGCCACACGGCCGTGCGCCTTAGAGGGAACATCCTGTGGTATACTCAGAACCTTTATATCAGTTGAAGTGGAGATGAAACACGGCCACTGAGGTTGGCCCTAAACATTTACTTGCATGAATTTTATTTATAACAGGAAACAAACGGGCCAGTGATGAATATACCTGCTAACTGATTAGCTGTCACAAGAAAGTCTGATGTTGGTTGGAATATGTACAGTTAATATGAAGAAGCAGAATTTGAATCAGTTTGGCTTTTTCCATAGGAAAGCATAAATGGCTAATTAGCCAAAGCTTGAAATAAAATTCCCAATGGTCTTCATTATCCTTTAGTTTTTTAAGATTTTTACTGCAGAAAATCACCTCCTAATTATGACAAAACTTTCAATTGGGAATAAATCTTGAATGAAGAACAGCAATGCATTTATTTAAAATATATACATAGCTACTCATTTTATGACAAAGTCTGGGTGGCTCCCAATCAAAGATTAAAACTACAAAAAATCCACATGAAAACAATAAAAAGTCTTCTGAGTCTGTATTGCATGATGCAGAATTATTGACAAGTAATGAGAGGAAATTGTGGAAAAAGCAACCAAGATTTTTTTTTTTTTAAACAGCATCTGAAGTCAATTTTGCCTCTAAGAATAATGTAACAGCAAGACGGCAATGATGTCGTTTCTCTTTGGTCAATAATTTTCTACCTTCTATTCTATTTTGGTCTGAGCTTCTGGCAAAGAATGGCAACGTAACCATTTATTAATATTCTTGCAATAAGAGTTTGACTCATTTGTTCTGGCAGAGCTTAGTTGCCATTTCAAATGAATTGTTTAATTAATGTTTCCGAAAGCTGTCAAAATGATAGATTATCATATTTTTCAGACTATAAGAAGGATTTGCCCCTCCCCCAAAGTGGGTGGAAATGTCTGTGCGTCTTATAGAGCAAACATTGCTGTGGGTAGAGCAGGGTTGGAGTAGCACCAATCAGCTGTTCTAGGCCGCCTATTCATTACTGATAATGATTGGCAGCGAACGGGCTGCAGCGGCAAATGTGCCATGATGAAAGGTCGTGGTGAACAGGTTGCAGAGATTGCCGCCTAGAACAGCTGATCGGCAGTGTTCCGGGAGGCAAATCCAATTGCCAATCAGCTGTTCAGCAGCAAAGGCTCTAGTGTTTCCTGGCTGCGGTAGCAACTCGGCTAAGTTGACTGATGGTGGCCCCAATGGAGCGGAGCCCTGATAACATGCTGAAGCTGATCAGGCTCTTTTCTGTTTGCTGCGATGATGCTAGCCAGATTAATACTGGATGGATGCTGGGAGGCAGGGGCAGATTTTGTTCTTTGTTTTCCTCCCCTAAAGCTAGGTGCATCTTAATATCAGGAAAAAAACCAGAAAACAGAGCTGAAAAGGACCTTGGAGGTCTTCTAGTCCAACCCCCTGCTTAGGCAGGAAACGCAACACTGTTGTAATCATAGGTTCTTAGGCACTGAACGCTGGGATAAGATATTACTGAAGGGTGATGTTTTAGCCTAATTGGGTGCTGAATAAAACCTTATTCTTCCTCTATAGAAAGGGAGCAAAAGTCCAGGCTGAATAGCAAACTGCAAAATCCATGATCACGTGGAAAATAATTAACTTGATATACAGCATGAAGATAACGTACAGCTAACTTCCATATAAGGAAATATATGCCTTATTCTCGTTCCTTTGCCAATCACCAGTAAACACACAATCCAGGAAAAGGCAATAAATGGAGCTTCCATTAATTATCTATAGGGAAGTCACGAGGAGGTTGCCTTATACAGCGCATGACTGAATGGTAGTTGGGGGATGGCTTAATGTATGTGGTGTTCGCGGATTGGTTATTCTGTACCACACGTCAGGAAAAGTGAAATACAATAAAAGGAGCGATCTCGATTCAATTGAGACCATCTCACAGAGAAAATATTCTCCGTTGCTTCATTTTGATGTGGCAATTATGGCATCCTGTGCCTTCCTACAGGTCGGCCCACTGGGGAAGGGCAGTTTCCCTTCACAACACCAATTCAGACAAATGGTTATCCAATATCTCCTTAAAATTCCCAGTGTTGGAGCATTCACAACTTCTGTAAGCAAATTATTTCATTGATTAATTGTTATAACTGTCAGGAAATTTCTCCTTAGTTCTAGTTTGCTTCTCTCCTTGATTAGTTTCTACCCACTGATTCTTGTCCTACCCTCAGGTGCTTTGGAGAATAGCTTGACTCCTTCTTCTTTGTGGCAGCCTCTTAGATATTGGAACATTGCTATCAGGTCATCTCTAGTCCTTTTTTTCATTAAACTAGACATAGTTCCTGCAGCCATTCTTTATATGTTTTAGCCTCCAGTCCCCTGATCATCTCAAAACAACACTACAGAGCACTGCACACCAAGACAACTAGACACAAGAACAGTTTTTTCTCGAATGCCACCACTTTGCTAAACAAATAATTCCCTCAACACTGTCAAACTATTTACTAAATCTGCACTACTATTACTACTAGTTTTCCCCCCATCATTCCTATCACCCATTTCCTCCCACTTATGACTGTATGACTGTAACTTGTTGCTTATATTCTTAAGGTTTTTATTAATATTGATTGTTTCCTCATTTCGTATTTGATCCCTATGACAATCATTAAGTGTTGTACCTCGTGATTCTTGACAAATGTATCTTTTTCTTTTATGTACACTGAGAGCATATGCACCAAAGAAAAATTCCTTGTGTGTGCAATCACTCTTGGCCAATAAAAAATTCTATTTTATTCTAAATTGCAGCGCAGTGCCCAGGATCCATAGTAGATGTTGTGGTTGGCTCTGGCCCAGCTCCTGCCCCAAGGAATGTGGAGGTGGATGTGGGGGAAACATCCACATGCCACAGGCCTGTTTTGCTTCCCATAGAATCTCCCGATGAAGGCTCCTCTGACGAAGGAAGCGTGAGTAGCAGGGAAGGGGGGAGGTTGGCAGACAGCCCAGGAGAAGATCAAACATTCTTATCATCCCTGGATTCTGAACAAGAACTTATGACAGATCCACGCATGCGTAGAGTGATGCATAGGAGAGAACAACTGAAGGATTATTACAGGAGATAAGTGAGGCCACCTGTGGTTGGGTGGGGCTGCTGTAATTAGTGCTACAGATAAAAAGAACAGTGTGCTGGTTTAGCCTTGTGGAAGTTTATCTTGTGTGTACCAGAAAATCCCTTTGACATTTAAAAAGGGAGTTTTTTCTGCTTTTCTGTTGATAAAGACTTTTGGTTTTCTTTCTGTTGTGTGGTGTGTGTCTTTCTGGACTAATTACCCTGTAATTACGAGTGGTTGGGACACACAAGCAGAACAGTAGAGGTAGAGCTAGGGGTAATTTAACAAATGGTTTGCCTGAACCAGTGTGAACTGGCTAAATCCCACCACAGTCCAGATATGTTGAGATTATAAGTGCAAGAACTCCTAGCAAATGTGACTAATGTGATTCTGGAAGTTGTGGTTGCAATACATGTAATGAACACCAGGTTCAAGAAATCTATTCTAATGGTACTTGTCCTTGTTTTAATTATTTCTGGGATTTTAATTTTTTTTACACAGTATGCCATGACATTAATATTTTCTAGTTTTTCCCCCTTCTCTTTCTGGTGTTTTTTTTCCCTCCCTGGATTTTTTTATCCTTAGTCAAAACCTTCTTGTTATAATGGTTGTCCCTAGACAGTTTGGCTACATAAAACACTTTCATTAATGTTTTGGACACCTTCATGATGTTAATGTTTGAGGCATTTTAGTTCATGCTTTTTATAGTCAGATAAGAATTAGTCACAGAAAGAACTTAATGGCTTAAACAGGGTTTTTATAGGCATAAATGTGCATCAGTTTAATCACTGCAAACTTAATTAGTTGTCCCAAAATGACAGGAACACCTGGAGGTGGGGGAAACACAAATGTTACTTAAGAAAGGAAAGTGCCTGAGGACAGAAGTTTCTAGTCCGACACTGTGGTAATGATATTAGGTAAAGTTAAGGGCACATCCACCTCTTCAGAATCTTCTCAGGTACAGTAACTGCTTCTTTTTTTTCAGGACAGAGACACCTAATGAAATGTTCCTTCTGATTAAAAGAGCCTAATTCTTTTAAAGTCCTGTTTCTCATTTATACTATCATATCTAATTCATGAGTACCGTATATGGAACATTGAACTGCTGTATTGAGAACACTGAAGAACCAATAGTCTGTTCCTGAAGAAAGGTATGTTTGTCAACTATGAATAGTTCATACACTTAGCACTTTGTAGCCTTAGGGAAACCTGGGAGGTGTTTGAGTAGGAAAAAGAAAACTTTGATACACGAATAATGTTGGCCACTCTGAGAGAACAACAACTTTGTTTGGCGGGACCTAGGGGAAGAGCCTTCTCTGTGGCGGCCCCGACCCTCTGGAACCAGCTCCCCCCAGAGATCAGAATTGCCCCTACACTCCTTGCCTTTCGTAAGCTCCTTAAAACCCACCTCTGTCGTCAGGCGTGCGGGAATTGAGATATTCCTTTCCCCCCAGGCCTATACAAGTTATGCATGGTGTATTTGTGTGTATGTTTGGTTTTTAATAAGGGTTTCTTAATTATTTTTAATATTAGATTTGTCCTATGCTGTTTTATTATTGTTGTTAGCTGCCCCGAGTCTATGGAGAGGGGTGGCATACAAATCTAATAAATAAACGAACGAACGAACGAACGAACGAACTAACTAACTAACTAACTAACTAACTAACTAACTAACTAACTAACTAACTAACTAACTAACTAACTAGAAATTACTTTTTAAAATTCTCCAAGGTATTTTGATTCCCCCCTCCCCTGCCCTCCAGGAGGTGGAAGAATCTGTCAACCATTTCTCAATGGCAGGATTCTGCTTAGCATTGCTTCTGAAAATACTCAATGACAAGTGTTCCCTTATGACTCCTTCCTGTGGGGTTTAATGTTAATGCTAGGAAGGCTGCAGACATTCTGAGCAGAAAGTTGATTATGCAATGAAAAACAGGATATTCACGCTACCCTCCAGCCATGTAACTAAACAAACACAAAACTATTTATTTGTGTATTTATTTATATATTTATTTTCTTTCCCTCTTTCTTTCTTTCTTTCTTTCTTTCTTTCTTTTTTAATTTGTTAAACAAGTACACGATAATAATAATAATAATTTATTATTAGATTTGTATGCCGCCCCTCTCCGAAGACTGACTGACTGACTGACTGACTGACTGACTGACTGACTGACTGACTAACTAACTAACTAACTAACTAACTAACTAACTAACTAACTAACTAACTAACTAGAAGACTCGGAGACACATAACAGGTATAAGTATAAACCTGGGCATGAACACAGGAAATGAGTTCAAACAAATGGGGACAATAGAATAGGGATGGTAGGCATCCTGGCTTATGCACACCTCTTTTACGGACTTCTTAGGAATGGGGTGAGGTCCAAGGTAGACAGTTTAGGGTTGAAGCTATGATAGTTTATGGCTGAACAATAGCCATCTGTTGAATCTAGAAGTTTCATCAGAAGAATGAAACTTGTGTAATGTATTTATTTATTTTTCAGATTGTCAAGTGACATCATAGCACAAGCTCCATCTTTTATATTCAATTTACTCCCCACTAGTGATGGGCTCCTATAGGTATGGTCAGGTACGTGGAACTGGTAGAAAAAAATTGATTCCCCCCCCCCCTTTCTGGGCTCTGGGTATGTTTTTCCTATTGCAGTAAATGAGGTTGAATGTGTATAATTTTAGAAGGGCTGTGTGTGTGTGAGAGTATGTACATACACATACAGTTTATATAGTGAATAATGTATACTTTTGTGTGCCTGTGTGTAATTTTATTTATTTATTTATTTATTTATTTATTTAGTCCAATACACAATGAGAGTTTTAGTGGGTATACACACATAGTAAAATACATGATGAAGGTTATAGAGGAGATACTCATAATAAAATATATCTATGAAAGAATAGAAAAGAAGATATAGGAATAGAAGAAAGGAATAGGAGATAGAGGAGAGCAATAGGACAGGGGACGGAAGGCACTCTAGTGCACTTGTACTTGCCCCTTCTTAGGAATCTGGATAGGTCAACCATAGATAATCTAAGGGTAAAGTGTTGGGGGTTTGGGGATGACACTATGGAGTCCGGTAATGAGTTCCACGCTTCGACAACTCAGTTACTGAAGTCATATTTTTTACAGTCAAGTTTGGAGCGGTTAATATTAAGTTTAAATCTGTTGGGTGCTCTTGTGTTGTTGTGGTTGAAGCTGAAGTAGTTGCCGACAGGCAGGACATTGCAGCATATGATCTTGTGGGCAATACTTAGATCATGTTTAAGGCGTCTTAGTTCTAGGCTTTCTAGGCCCAGGATTGAAAGTCTAGTCTCAAAGGGTATTCTGTTTCGAGTGGAGGAGTGAAGGGCTCTTCTGGTGAAGTATCTCTGGACATTTTCAAGGGTGTTAACGTCTGAGATGCGATAATATGGAAAAGAAGTGAAAGAGGAACAAGTCACAAAAGCTACAAAGGGTGAAAGGATGGGATGTTTAGTTGAAATAGTCTGAATTAAGAATAAAGATGTATTTACAGTATTTTGGATTACTGAAAATCATTTGGGTCACTGATCTGGGCTCAAGGAACCTACAGAAGGAAGAAACAAGCTAGTTGCATTTGCTTGTGTGAACTAGAAACATGGAATGTTTTGGGATGGGTGATGTGTTTGATAGGCAGCATCTAGTTTGTCCCATTTCATATTTTAAGTAATTGTGCCGGATATGAACTCTTTTGGGGCAGAGAGGACATCAGCTAGCATTGGATCAATTCTGTGCAGAAGTAAAAAGTAGCATCATTCATTCAAATATGTGTTTGAAATTGGTTAGATATCATACTTATTGTCATTAATGTAGAGATATTTAATAGTATCAACTCAGTTCTGCACTAAAATATGGGCTGAGCAGAACAATAATACTATGGAGAAGAAGTTGGACTCATCCTTCTTTTGTGACCCAAATGCACCCCCCCCATTTTGAATAAGTGTGTTTTTCAATATTAGTTGCACAACACAAGCTTTGCTTTCTTCTTCTTCTTCTTCTTCTTCTTCTTCTTCTTCTTCTTCTTCTTCTTCTTCTTCATCTTCTTCTTCTTCTTCTTCATCATCTTCTTCATCATCTTCTTCTTCATCTTCTTCTTCATCTTCATCTTCATCTTCATCTTCATCTTCTTCATCTTCTTCTTCTTCATCATCATCTTCTTCTTCTTCTTCTTCATCATCTTCTTCTTCTTCTCCTTCTTTTTTTAAACCCCTTTTGATGAGATTGTTCATAAATTATGGCCTTTGCTTATGGCAATTTTTGAGGCTGGTAATTACAGGCAGATGGGAAATTTCTTAGTTTCCATAGCACTGCTACCATTTAGTTGAGCCACCTGCACACACACACACGCACACACACTCACAGACTGAAGAGGGGGAAAAGATTAGAGATTATTATTGGAGCCAACTCAGATTCTTCTCTCATTAGTTCAAGACATCCAAGAGGCCAGTGCAGTATGATTTAGTTCCAAATTCATATTTACTTTTCCCATATTTCTACATAAATCTTCCTGTAGGGGTAATCAGCATCCAGATTTAGGCTGCCATCATTACCTTTTGCTATTCTCAGTCTTTAATGTGCTTGTGCTTATAAAACTGTGGATGGACCTTGAATTCTGTTAGCTAATTGCAAGTGGAAATATGTTTAAGGATGTGGAGAACATAGTTGGTGTCTTATTAGAAATCACTACTCTAATGTGCTTTAGATGTGACTTTTCCAACAAGACTAGTTGCAATACTAGAACCACCTTTTGGGAAATTAATCACTACAAATAGTCCTTGGTGTAGATCAGAATTGAGCCCAGCATTTATGTTGCTAAGTGAAACACTGTTAAGTGAATTTTGCCCCATTTTATATCCTTTCTCCCCGCAGTTGTTAAAGGAACCACTGCAGTTGCTAAGTTAGTAACACAGTTACTATCTGATTTCTCCATTGACTTTGCTTGTCATAAGGTCGCAAAAGGTAATTACCGTATTTTCCGGCGTATAAGACGACTGGGCGTATAAGACGACCCCCTAACTTTTCCAGTTAAAATATAGAATTTGAGATATACTCGCCATATAAGACTACCCCTCTTCTGTACATCATAGACCTGACTGAGTCTAGGTCTATGATGTACTTGCATTGAGAAAAAAATCATTTCTGAACATGATAACACAATATTTTAATTACTAATGATGAAGATCTTATTGTTAAAATTATGAATGAATTATTTAGAGAGAGAGAGCCAAGTGGGAACACTCTTCTGTCTATCTCTCCATATGTCTCTGTCTATCTGTCTTGTCTGCCTCTCATATTTCTCCTCACCACAATTAAGTTTATTATTATAACTCATCATAATTTGTCAACACAAAAAGGTGAACCTGGCTATTTTTCTTTCTCCTACCATCTATTCTGCAGGTATCTTTCAGTCTAACATGCAGCATGCTGACACCTATGTGAGAATCTATTATGGAATGAGAATCTGTATGTGATATCATGATATGGCAATCCAAACAGCCCATCCATTTTTTCCTCTTTCCGCACTTTCTGTCTTTATCCTCTTGCAATGTCACTTAAACAGATTTTAACTTGTCGGGTTTAATTAGTGACCCTGCCAATTTTCAGTACTGTGCAGTGTGCTATGATACAGAGCAGGGTGAATAATATGACCTCAGCTTTTAAAGTTATTTTAAAATGTTGCCTAAGAAATATGGAAAGATGATTCTTTTTGGAGGAAAAGTACATTTTCAATGGTTAAACATAAGAACAAATACAAACAGGCAGAAATAAATGCATCCAGTTTAACATTCAATTTTGCAACCACTAATAATGTTGGTCAAGTAGGTACAAAAATACCTGGGGAAATTATCAAAGTCTGAGAAATGGGTCCCTTGTCAGTTAAAAGGAGTGCTGATTTACCACCTGCTAGAGCAGTGATTTTCAACCTTTTTTGAGGTGCAGCACATTTTTTACATTTACAAAATCCTGGGGCACATCACCAACCAAAATTACACAAATCTAATAAATAAATACATACATACATACACACACACACACACACACACACACACACACATAAATAACCCCCTCATATATACAATCCCATGTAACATCCCCTTATAAATACAGTCAATCATCAATCATCCCTCCTCAAATTTATACCACTGTCTCATTTCTGGGTTCTTCTCCTGTCTTTCCCCCTTTTCTCTCTTATGTTTCTCATTTCTCTCTCTTCCTCCCTTTTTCCCTCATTCCTTCTCCCTCTCACTTCTCCTCTTTTTCCATCCCTGTCTCTCCCCCCCCCCTTACGTGTGTGTGTGTGTGTGTGTGTATACACACTCGAACCATTTCCAAAACCAGTTGAGGGCTGGGTTTTTTTTCTCTTTTATTCTTTTCAAACACAGGTGTGGGCTGGGGGGGGTGTTTCTTATTATTTGGGTGCTTTTTACCATATGCTTCAAGAATCACCTCTCTCCCTCTCTCTTGTTCTCTCTTATTTTCTTTCTGAGGCTCCTCCCACAACGGTGGCTACAGCGGCGCTGGCGATCCGGCCGCTAGCCGCTCCGAGCGCTGTGGGAACGCCCACCTCTCTCGCAGTCCGGTCCCGAGCTTCCCATCCTCCTTCTCAGAAGGTTTCCTTCTGAGCAAGCTGGCAGGAGGATGGGAAGCAGCCCCCACACCGCTCGGAGCGGCTAGCGGCCGCATCGCCAGTGCCGTTGCAGCCACCGCTAATGTAAAGGGGCTGCTTCCCGGCGGCAGGAACGCCTCGCCTCCGCTACTCCCGCCGCCGCCTTTGCTCTCCCCGCCGGGCAAGAGGCAAAGGTAGCGGAGGCAAGGCGGAGAAGAAAGAAGCCGCGGATAACTGCAGCAAGGGCTCGTTATGCCGGCTACCCCCCGCAGTTCCTGCCGCCGGGAGTGGCGCTCCACCCCAGCAAAGCCGGCGAGGGAGCTCCGGAATTGGTTGGTGCTCGCCCGACGCCTTGTTTTTTTATTTCCCCCTTTGGCAAGGGAGCGCTCGAGGAGACAGCGTCTTGTGGCATCGCCTCCCATCGGGTTTACGACGAAGGGACGCTCAGCAACTTCTTTTTCCTTTCGGCGCCATAGCCACCCGCAGTCCCCGGAGCCGGTGGGTTGAGGCAAAGGGCTGCGTTTCCCTCCCTCCCTCCTGCCCCCGTCCTGAATGGAAGCCTCGCTCCGGGATCTCCGCCGCTTGCAAACCGCTCACTTTCGGCTCCGGGGACTGCGGATGGCTATGGCGCCGAAAGGAAAAAAGTTGCTGCGTGATGCCGCAAGACGCTGTCTCCTCGAGCGCTCCCTTGCCTCCCGAACTCCCGCCTGTGAAGAGAAACCAAAGGGGGAAATAAAAAAACAAGGCGTCGGGCGAGCACCAACCGATTCCGGAGCTCCCTCGCCGGCTTCATCAACGCGCTGCTGTTGCTGCTGTTGCTGCTGTCGCTGCCGCCTGAGGCGGCGGCACTCGAATCTGGCGTGGTGGAAAATCTTTGCCTGCCTCCAGATTTTCCACCACGCCAGATTCGAGTGCCGCCGCCTCAGGCGGCAGCGACAGCAGCAACAGCAGCGCTTTTTCCTTTCGGCGCCATAGCCACCCGCAGTCCCCGGAGCCGAAAGTGAGCGCGGGTCCGCTCCCCCCCCCCCAATCCCGCTCCCGGCCTCCTCCCGCCCGCGGCTGTGGAATGGGCGCAGTATCCGGCCTATAAGACGACCCCCCACTTTGGAAAAGATTTTCAGGGGTTAAAAAGTCGTCTTATACGCCGGAAAATACGGTATGTAACTCAGGACGTCATAAATAGAAATTGATAGTAAAGCATCTGAATTTTGATCATGTGTCCCTGGGGATGTTGCAATGGCCCTAACTGTGAAAAATGGTCATAAGTAGTGTTGGGCGAACCCAACAAAGTTCGGGTTCGGCGAACTCACCCGAACTTTGCCGTGAAGTTCGGGTGAGTTCGCTGAACCCGAACCTGAACTTTTGCTTGCAGCAAGCCGCTGCGGCATCCTTTTCTGTAAAAATAAACAAGGAGGTGGGGAATTCCCTACCTCCTTTTGCTTCCTTTTATTTTTACAGAAAAGGATGCCGCAGCGGTGCTGCAAGCAAAAGGAGGTAGGAAATCCCACGAAGGGATTCTGGGGGCGGGGCTTTGACATCACAGAGACTCCTTCCTCCCCGTTTCGGCCGGCCAGGAAGTAGTCTCCGTGATGTCAAAGCCCCGCCCCCGGAATCTCTTCGTGGGATTTCCCACCTCCTTTTGCTTGTAGCGCGGCAAGCAAAAGGAGGTGGCAAATCCTATGATGGGATTCCCCACTCTCCTCCTGGGTGGCGGCATTTCACGGTGTTTGGCCGAACCCAAACTTTTTAAAAAGTTTGGGTTCGGGTTTGGCATGCCGAACACTGCAAAGTTCGACACAAACCCGAACTTTGCAGGTTCGGTTTGCCCAACGCTAGTCATAAGTCACTTTTCCCCACAAACTATTGAAAATTGAGAATTATCTGTATTCATGACCTCACCATTTTCACTGCCTCGTCTTTGGGACATACCCAATGAAAGGCTGCAATTTTTTTTACTACCACACTGTGGGTGTGGCTTATTTTATGGGTGTGGCTTGCCAGCCATGTGACCAGGTAGGAATGGCTTAACGATCATGTGACTGAAGGGTGGCTTAAATGTCATGCGACTGGCTTAAAAATGGCCAACTTGACATCACTTGCATCAAGAGTTTGGGTTAGGGTTAGGGTGCCTGGCCTCTCCTTGCCTCAAAGAGATACAATTTCCCTCTCTATTTACTATTACTGAACATCCAAAACATACTATTTAATTCTATGTATATATACCATATGTGAACATACATATTACACACAGACACACAAAAATATACTTTATCTACTATATAAACTGTATGTGTAAACAGACATGCACACATAGCTCTTCTAAAATTATACACATTCAACTTCATTTACTGTGATAAGAAAAACATACCCAGAGCCCAGAAGGGAAAAAAAGAAAAAAATTCAAATTGTTTTCTACCGGTACTGCGTACCTGACCAAAATTTTACTACTGGTTCTGTGTACCTGACTGTACCAGTATGAGCTCATCACTGGACATATCTAATACTGAAGCAGATCCAATGTCTGCCAGCATCTCTTCTGAGTCCAAAGCAGTGGTATTTCAGGTTATTTTCTACTTATAGTATTTGTAATATTTTGGTGGATTGGGACTGTTCTTCTTTTCTTATGAGGCACATGGACTGCAATGGCGCCTGGAGTATGGACTGAGACTGTGGCAAAGCTATAGACAAAGTGCAGATTCTACCTATCCCTTTTTGATTTTGGTGATAGCTGCGAGAGCAATCATGGGCTTCCCCAGGTATGCCCATGTTACACCAACACTCCACAGTCTACATTGGTTGTCTATCAATTTCCGGTCACAATTCAAAGTGTTGGTTATGACCTTTAAAGCCCTTCATGGCATCGGACCAGAATATCTCCGGGACCGCCTTCTGCCGCATGAATCCCAGTGACCGATTAGGTCCCACAGAGTTGGCCTTCTCCGTGTCCCGTCGACTAAACAATGTCATTTGGCGGGTCCCAGGGGAAGAGCCTTCTCTGTGGCGGCCTCGACTCTCTGAAACCAGCTCCCCCTGGAGATTAGAACTGCCCCCCCTTGCCTTTCGTAAACTCCTTAAAACCCACCTTTGCCGCCAGGCATGGGGGAATTGAGATATCTCCCCTGGGCCTATACAATTTATGTATGGTATATTTGTGTGTATGTCTGCTTAATAACGGGGTTTTTAAAATGTTTTTAAATTATTAGATTTGTCATGAATTGTTTTAACGCTGTTGTGAGCCGCCCCGAGTCTACGGAGAGGGGCGGCATACAAATCTAATAAATAAAGTAAATAAATAAATAAATAAATTTTCTTCATTAAAAAAAAAAACTTTAGCCATATCATTTTCACGTATTTGCACCTCAATTGATATTGATATTTAATCAGAATTCTGAAAAGCCTTTAGGGTTAGATGTACTAGTTGCTACATCTATTTAACTTGAAATAGTGATGATGGAATTTGAGATTTTTCTTCAAGCAGATCATGTACCCTCCTTGAAAACTAAAGCCTTTCTCATAGTTTCTATTTCCATCTGTGCATAGTCTGTGTTCTTTCAAGGCAGTAATGTGTGGTTGACATAGCATCCCTATGGGAGTATGCTCTGAGAAGGGATTGACTAGAAGAATTTTGCAATGATATGATGAACCTTTGTTCGTGCTATCAAAACAAATGGACAATGCTATATAAAGTGAAATAATGTAAATCTTGAAAGAGGACTGCAGTATCTCATAGAAGTTTTAAACAATGCCAACAACTCCTTCTGAAGATGTCCTGAAAAGTTTGTTCATATCTGTTCTGTCTGGGTTCCCCCAGACCTCAACACCAATTGGAAAAAACAGCCAGACACTCTGGTAAAAGCCAAAAGTAGTTTATAACTGGAAAAAATAAGCACAGAGGAAAACCTGTTCTTCCCAACAGACAGGATATAATACGGTACAGCAGGGTCCTGATGTCCAGACAATACAGCAAGCTTCTTGCTGGCTCACCCCCCCCCAAGGTTTCAATAGTCAAAGGCACAAACCAGGATTCCAAGACGCCAAAGTTCACAGTCAGGTCCCACGACTCTCAAAGATAAAACTCCACAAGCCAGGAAGGGTGGGTCTGCCTTTTAGCCTTTCCCAAGAGCACCACACCCAAACCCAGCTGTTGCCACTTTAATGCTGAAAGTATTTAGCCAATTGATTCCGTCTCTGAGTAGCTCTTCGTTGTCGCAGATCAATTATGGCTTGTGCACTTTCCTCTAAGGAATCCAGGCTGCTTGCTGGGGAGAGCTCCCCCTGGTGGGACTCTGGCTGTCCTCCCTCTTCTTCAGCCTGGGATTCCTCCTCCTCGTCTGTCTGCACCTCCTGTTCCTCAGCCTCTCCCCCTGAGCTGGAAATCGACAGAAGATCAGCCGTTCCCGGAGGGGCCTCAGACGGAACCACAACAATATCTATATATTCCATCATTTAAAAAAAATAATAATAATTTTTTTTTAAATTTTGTGTTAGCAAAAACTTCAGAAGAAAAGGATTTAGGTGTAGTGATTTCTGACAGTCTCAAAATGGGTGAACAGTGCAGTCAAGAGGTAGGGAAAGCAAGTAGGATGCTTGGCTGCATAGCTAGAGGTATAACAAGCAGGAAGAGGGAGATTGTGATCCCGCTATATAGAGCGCTGGTGAGACCACATTTGGAATACTGTGTTCGGTTCTGGAGACCTCACCTACAAAAAGATATTGACAAAATTGAACGGGTCCAAAGACGGGCTACAAGAATGGTGGAAGGTCTTAAGCATAAAACGTATCAGGAAAGACTTAATGAACTCAATCTGTATAGTCTGGAGGTCAGAAGGGAAAAGGGGGACATGATTGAAACATTTAAATATGTTAAAGGGTTAAATAAGGTCCAGGAGGGAAGTGTTTTTAATAGGAAAGTGAACACAAGAAGAAGGGGGCTCAATCTAAGGTTAGTTGGGGGAAAGATCAGAAGCAACATGCGACTGAAAGAGTAGTAGATGCTTGGAACAAACGTCCAGCAGACGTGGTTGGTTAATCCACAATAACTGAATTTAAACATGCCTGGGCTAAGCATATAGCCATCCTAAGATAAAATACAGGAAATAGTATAAGGGCAGACTAGATGGACCATGAGGTCTTTCTGCCGTCAATCTTCTGGTCTGCCCAGTAGGCTCGTGTTTTGCCCTCCCCTGGCTCCAAAGGCTTCCCTGGAGCCGGCGGAGGATAAAAACACCCTCTCCAGCCCCCTGGAGGCTTTCTGGAAGCCAAAAACGCCCTCCCAGAGCCTCTGTGTGAGCCAAAAATCAGCTGGCCGGCACATACATAGCACATTGGAGCTGAGCTAGGACAACGGCTCACATGCCAGCAGATATGGCTCAGTATGCCACCTGTGGCACCCGTGCCATAGGTTCACCATCACTGCCCTAGAAGGATGGCAGGCTGAGTCAACCTTGAGCTGATAAGAATTGAACTAAGATTAAGATTTATTAGATTTGTATCCCGCCCCTCTACTGAAACTACTGGCAGTTGGCAGAGTTAGCCTGCAACATTGCATTCTAACCACCATGCCACCAATTATATAATTATGATTTTAGTTTTCACTTATCACTTTCATTACCTGTTTGTCATTATCATAAGCAAAGTACAAATCCGTCTCAAAAATAAGGCTACTGATGCCTTAAAAACTTGCAGATTAAATTCATAAACTTGTGAAAAAAAGAGAAACCTTTAACAATATTATCCTGAGGAATGTATCCTTGTTATCACTGGCAGACTACCTGGTGATTTATATGTGTCTCATAAGCTACCTTTGCCAGCTCCTCTGGGCACCTCTACTTACGAACTTAATTCGTTCCGTGACCAGGTTCTTAGGTAGAAATGTTTGTAAGAAAAAGCAATTTTCCCCATAGGAATCAATGTAAAAGCAAATAATGCGTGCGATTGGAGAAACCACAGGGAGGGTGGAGGCTCTGTTTCCTCCCAGGAGATTCCTAGAGAGGCCCCACGGAGGCTTCTCCATGCCTTTTCTGGCCCTGTTTCCTCCCAAGAGATTCCTAGAGAGGCCCCACGGAGGCTTCTCCATGCCTTTTCCGGCCCTGTTTCCTCCCAGGAGATTCCTAGAGACTCCCCATGGAGGCTTCTCCATGCCTTTTCCGGCCCTGTTTCCTCCCAGGTGATTCCTAGAGAGGCCCCACGGAGGCTTCTCCATGCCTTTTCCGGCCCTGTTTCCTCCCAGGAGATTCCTAGAGACTCCCCATGGAGGCTTCTCCATGCCTTTTCCGGCCCTGTTTCCTCCCAGGTGATAGCCTGTTCTTCTCCATGTGACGGCAGGCATTATCCTGTCCAGTATTATAAATCAGTTTCATACAATCTTATTCTTGTACATGGAATTGGAAGGGGGTTGTCTTGATCTTTGCAACAAAATGTTTTGGATTAGCTCTGGTTGACACAATGCCCACTGCATTTACTATGCAGAAGATCTATGATTGGTTCAGTGGATAGTTCACCCTTTAAATAAATGTGTGGTAGGATGGCAGAGATGCTAATTTGGGCATAGCAGAGATTTGATTTAATATGTGCCTTTATTCTCCTCTCCAATCATCACTTAAGATGGTGGAAAATATAGAAGTATTGTCAGGCTTCCTAAAATGGGTGACAATGTTACTACCCAGAATGTGTTGGAAGAATTTTCGAGGCAAATTATATTGCTAATTATAATTATGGCTAAAAAGGTACATACATATATTAAAAAGTTATATATATGCCACTTATTGTAGATGTAGAACATAAATATTAGGGGAAAATAAGCCACCTAAATACCCTTTAAAATAACCAGGGAAACAATAGTTAAAAACTACATACATACATACATACATACATACATACATACATACATACATACATACACAGACAGACAGACAGACAGACAGACAGACAGACAGACATATAGACAGACATGGGGGAGAGAGAGGGAGGGAGGGAGGAAGGGAGGGATGGAGAGAGAGACAGAGACAGACAGACAGAAAGACAGACAGACAGAGGCAGAGAATTCTGGTACTTCTACTTGTGCTCTCAAATTTAGCACTCCAACAGTGTCACATGGCAATTCCTTTAGAAATTTAAAGTAGATTGTGAAAAACAGCAGTGATCTCATTTAAAGGAAAGATTCCTATGACGATGCCTGTGTCGCTTGGGCTATAGCACTGATTGTTCTACAAATGAGCAGCTTTCTTCTTGAATAAAAATATGTACTCTCTCTTAAATATTCAGCAAAAATATGTGATATATATGTTTTTTATGTCGGATCACCCTGGTATATTGAAGGAATTTCACAGTTCCTTTTTGCCTCTAGGCCCAACCCAGGGCCATTTCAAGGCAGTTAATTTATTCATAGCCGACAAACTATATTTTTGTATGTATCCCATATTTTTTTGCTGAATTTTTAAAATTAAGGGAGACTAGGATGGCACCATTTCGGCCTTGTTCTGGCCTCATCAGCTAGCCACACCCTTACTGGGATTTGATCTGGCAGTTTCTGCCTTGTAAGGCAGAGAATTAACCTCTAGGCCACCAGATCTGATCCTTTTCAGCTCTGTACCAGTGAGGGGCTATATGTTTTTTTATGTCGGATCACCCTGGTATATTGAAGGAACGTCACAGTTCCTTTTTGCCTCTAGGCCCAACCCAGGGCCATTTCAAGGCAGTTAATTTATTCATAGACGACAAACTATATTTTTGTATGTATCACATATTTTTTTGCTGAGTTTTTAATGTCGGTGATGTGTGTGTGTGTGTGTGTGTGTGTGTGTATGTGTGTTTCTGCTGAATCACTCTGGTATATCAAAATATGGGAGGGGGCATACTGCTTTCTTTTCCACCTCTCGTCCCCTCCAGGGGCCATCCAGGCAGTTAATTTTATAGCTGACAAACTGTATTCTATATGTGTAACATATTTTTACTGATAATAAAAATGAAGGTAGACTAGGATAGATATATTTCAAGCTATTTAGCTCTCATCAGCTAACCATACCCTTACCGGGATTTGAACCTGGGCATTCTGCCTATAAGGCAGTAGCTTTTAACCTCTAGGCCAGTGATTTTCAACCTTTTTTGAGCCGCGGCACATTTTTTACATTTACAAAACCATGGGGCACATTAAGTGGGGGGGGGGGCGGCTAAAAAAACATTGGACAAAAAAATTCTCTCTCTTCCCCCCTTTCGCTCTATTTCTCTCTCCCTCTTTCTCTCCCTTCCTCTTTTTTTCTCTCTCTCCATCCCTCTTTCTTTCTCTCTTCCTTCTTTCCTCTTTTTTGCTCTCTTTCTCTCTCCCTCCCTCTATGTCTTTCTCTCTCCCACCTTCCCTCCTTCTCTCTCTCTCTCTCTCTTGCTCTCTCTCTTGCTTGCTTTCTCTCTTGTTCTCTCTCTCTCTCTCTTTCTCTCTCTTGCTTGCTGTCTCTCTTGTTTGCTTTCTCTTTCTCTCTCTTTCTTTCTCTCTCTCTCTTGTTTTCTGTCTCTGAGCTTCGCGGCACACCTGACCATGTCTCCCGGCACACTAGTGTGCCACGGCGCACTGGTTGAAAAACACTGCTCTAGGCGACAGGTTAACCTCCTGTCCCAGCTTATGTTATATTATGTTATGTTATGTTATATTTTTATATAATCTTTTGAATAGTTAAGGGAAAAGAACAGCAACAAACAGCAAACATTTCAAAAGGGAAGCCTACTAAAAGCATCTTATTTTTCTCCTATATATATTTTAATATATAGCAAATAACTTTCACAGTACAAACTTAAAGCTTCATGTCAGAACATTGGTTTATTTAGCTTCAGACTATTTATTCTTATTGATGGGATTTCAACCCATTATACAAAGCCATAATGTGGTTTGACTGGGTATAGCTTAATTTATTGTGTGGATACTTTATTGCAGTTTCCCAGTCATGGTTTACAGATTAGTGTATTGTAGGAGATTTAAATGTGGATGGGAGGGTTTACTTGAAACGAATAAAAGAAGCAAAAGGCAGTATGTTTGGGGCAGCGTTCTCCAACCTTGACAACTTTAAGACTTGTGGATGTCAACTCCCAGAGTTAGGGCTTAGCCAAATTTCTAAACCAGAGCCATCACTGGCTATAGTTCTCGTTAATTTCAATCTTTTACAATCCTATCTGAAAATGCTGGGGACTGAATCCAGGGTTTTTATTTATGTAAACCATTTTATTCTTGAGTTACAGTAAACACTTTCTACTTTTGGAACATGGTGCTTAGTTTTATTTATATTTATTTGTTTGTTTGTTTGTTTGTTTGTCTGTCTGTCTGTCTGTCTGTCTGTCTGTCTGTCTATCTATCTATCTATCTATCTATCTATCGATTTTAAAAATTATTTATTTATTTATTTATTTGATTTGTATGCCGCCCCTCTCCGTAGACTCAGGGCGGCTAACAACAGTAATAAATAACAGCATGTAAATCCAATACTAAAACAACTAAAAAACCCTTATTGTAAAACTAAACATACATACAAACAAACATAACCATGCATAAATTGTAAAGACCTAGGGGGAAAGAATATCTCAGTTCTCCCATGCCTGACGGCAGAGGTGGGTTTTAAGGAGCTTACGAAAGGTGAGGAGGGTGGGGGCAATTCTAATCTCCGGGGGGAGTTGGTTCCAGAGGGCCGGGGCCGCCACAGAGAAGGCTCTTCCCCTGGGCCCCGCCAAATGACATTGTTTAGTTGACGGAACCTGGAGAAGGCCCACTCTGTGGGACCTAACTGGTCGCTGGGATTCGTGCAGCAGAAGACGGTGCCTGAGATCAGGATATACTCACTGATGTATAAATTTATGTAAATTAATATTCTATCTTCTTTACTTAAATGTGTACTTGAAATGAATAAAGGAAGCAGCAGCCAGAGTGTGGTTTAGAGTACTGCCATTATTCTTTTGTGTAATACAGTTTCCAAATAACCACCTTTTTACAACACTATTGACATTGCACTTACTTTTTTAGGTGCTATAAAATGCCTTCTGGATCAATACTCTTTTATTGGATTTTCTTTTCTTTTAGGGAGAAAAGCAGTAAAATACATCAAAGAAACACCAATTTATTCCCCTCTTATTTCTGAGTGTTACGGTGAGAATTTGTGATGTCACTGATACTAAACTGACGTTTTGCTCAACTACCGTCATAGCACAGATTTAACCTTTCCTTAGAATAAACTAGGAAACAATTAAGTGTTGCGCAGAGAAAACGAAGCCATGAAACGCACTGTATGAAACTGCTTATTTTCATTCCTTAGTCCATTTCGTGGTTTGTGTTTGTATTCTTGGGCATATTTTCTTCCTATTTCTAAAAATAAAGTTTTATATCCTCCTCTCTTTGCTCTCTCTCCAGCTGCTCTTGCGTCTTTATTGCCTGAGGTAAAAGTTCCAGGTTGCCAAAACATGATGCGTGGGCCCATCAGTTATGTCCACAGAGGCAGGTGGTGCTGAATGTTTCTTCTATCCAGATGGTACTGAATGTGGTATTTGGGTTTGGGCTCCCAAACTTAGCAGTGTAAGAATGCCATTTCTTATAATAACTTTTTTAAAGGGGTTTTAGTTTGTTAATGTTTTAGCCTTAGATAATGTTCGACTTCTTTTACTGTTTTGTATCTATTTATTGTATTCATACTGTTGCTGTAAGACGCTCTGAGTCCTTCGGGATTGGATGGCATAGAAGTCGAATGAATAGATAGATAGATAGATAGATAGATAGATAGATAGATAGATAG